>NW_027205152.1:0-17168 GCF_024711535.1 Dipodomys merriami | reverse complement strand
CAAGTTCTCTTTCCTTCTTCCTTTTTTTTTTTCTTTTGTCAGTTGTGGGGCTTGCACTCTGGGCTTGGGCACTGCCCCTCAAGGCGAGTACTATACCACTTGAGCTACAGCGCTACGTCTTGTTTTCTGTATGTTTATTGGAGATAAGAGTCTCATGGCCTTTCCTGACCAGGCTGGCTTTGAACTATTCAGCCTCCTGAGTAGCTAGGATTACAGGCGTGAGCCACCAGCACCTGGCTCCTTCTTCCTTTTATCTTTTTGCAAGAAGGCCTTTGAAAATTACCGTAGATTATATTATTAAAAGGTAATTTATGAAGAAGGCCTTTTGTACACATTAGTAAAAAAGATTTTTATAGAGATATCTCTATGATCAAGAGAGTTAATCATTATTGTTCTTTTCTATGTTGGTATTGGGCTTGAACTCAGGGCCTGTTGCTCTTACTTAGCTTTCTTGTTCATATATGGACCTCTACCACTTGAGCCTTGGCCCTACCTTTTTTGCTGTTTTTTTAATTGAAAGACCCCAGACTCACTGGGATGCTTTCTTCAACGGGAGGGCACCCCAAGAACCAAGACTCCAAACCAGCAGATGCAACAAGCAAGAGGATTTTATTAGGCGTTTGTGCAAACGGTCTCCCTGTCGAAGGCAGACTGGAAGCCCCGAGCAGAGGTTACAGGCACTTTTAAAGACAAAAACCACAGGATTAGCATAAGACCCCAGGCTCCCCAGGATTGGCTCAGCTCTGCACAGGAAGTTTTGTAACACTTGTTGAAAACTAGTTGGTTCCCTAAGGGGGGGGGGAGGCTTCTCTGGAGGGGAGTCCACATAGTTACAGGCTCCCTAGTTTGCTGGGCTCACCAGATGGTCTTTATTTTGAGCCCCCTTGCTGAGAGTTTCTAAACAGGGCGTTAGAAGAACATATCTATGTTTGCAGACCCTGTCCCTGGGCCGGCCTGCATCTGGACTTTGTAACTTTTTAACTTATTTCTGGGAGGGGAAGAGTCAGTGTTAGCGCAAGCAGGTTTACAGAAGCAGAATTAGCAGTTAGCATATTAAAATGGACATGGCCCATATAGTAAAATGGACATAGCCCCAATTTCAATCTTTCATTTATTATTATTTTTTTGAGATGCAGTCTCAAAGACTTCTGACCAGGATGGTTTTAAATTTTAATTGTCCTCTTATCAGTGAGCCACCAGTGTCAGCTGAATTTTCTTGCTTTTGTTTTTTATTTTTGTTTATCAGTGAGAGTTTACCTGTCGAGAGAGATAACTGTAGTTTTCTTTCCCAGGACTTGCTGAATTAAAAAAAAAAGGGGGCATTTTAAATTGTATATTTTATTGGATTGTTAGCTTTTCAAAAAAATTTTTAGGGCTAGGAAGGTGGCTCAGTGGTAGAGCACTTGCTTTGCATCCCTGAGGCCCTGGGTTCGATTTCTCAGCACCACATAAGCAAAATGAAAAAAGATGGAAGTGGCGCTGTGGCTCAAGTGGTAGAGCACGAGCCTTGAGCTGAAGAGCTGAGGGACAGTGCCCAGGCCCAGAGTTCAGGCCCCACGACCGGAAGAGCTGGCCCTCAGCTCTTTAGCTCAAGGCTAGTGCTCTACTACTTGATCCACAGCGCCACTTCCAGCTTTTTTCATTTTGCTTATGTGGTTCTGAGGAACAGAACCCAGGGTCTCATGCATGCAAGGCAAGTGCTCTACCACTGAGCCACCTTCCCAGCCCCTTTTTGTTTTATTTCTTTTTCATGTTTTTTTTTTTAAATTTCTATTGAGGAACGCTGAATAAAAGAAACCACAAATCACCATTGGACCTTTTATTTGGGAGTGGTTTGGACTTTTCAGTTGCAATATAGTTTTACAACTATCTGGTTGGGCAGAGGGAGTAGGTGACTAATGCCTGTAATCTTAGCAATTCCTGAGGTTGAGATCTGACTCTCTTGGTTCAAATCCAGCCAGGAGACTTGTTACTCATCTACAATTAACCACTAAAACGGCTGGAAGTGCAGCTGTGCGTCAAGTGGTAGAGTGCTAACCTTGAGCCCAAAAACTCAGGCCTTGAGTTTTAGCTTCAGGACCAGAACCAACAAAACAAAACAAAAAACTTCATTAGGAGTAGCTGCTTGTTTTTTTTTTTTTTTTTTAAAGAAATAGAATTATCTGTCCTGCAGTTGGGTACTACATATTCCATTTCCAAGTTCAAACATAATTTGTTATTATTTTTCCACAATTATTATTTTTTGGATAACTTTTCTTATAAAATATTAAAAGTAAATACCTGTTCTTTCAAGAAGGATCATGTTTGTGGGTTTTTTTTTTAATGTTTTCGTCATTTTTGCTTCCAATGCTTTTTTTGGTCCATTGTGGGGCTTAACCTTGGGTACTGGGTGCTGTCCCTGAACTCTTTTGGTCAAGGCTAGTGCTCTCCCTCTTTGAGCCACAGTGCTACTTCCAGTTTTTCTGGTAGTTATTTGGAGATAAAAGATTCTCATGGGACTGGGAAGTTGGCTCAATGGTAGAGTGCTTGCCTCACATGCATGAGGCCCTGGGTTTGATTCCTCAACACAACATAAGCAGAAAAAGCCAGAAGTGGCGCCATGGCTCAAGTAGTAGGGTGCTCGCTTTGAGCTGAAGAGCTGAGGGACAGCGCCCAGGCCCAGAATTCAGGCCCCACGACCAAAAAAAAAGTCACATGGACTTTGTTGCCCAGGATGGCTTTGAATTTTTATCTTCAGATCTCAGCCTCCTGATTAGCTAGGATTACAGGTGTGAGCCACCAGTGCCTGCTGCTTTATAAAAATAAACCCTTCTTTGAAAAAATCCCTTGTGGGGCTGGGAAGGTGGCTCAGTGGTAGAGCGCTTGCCTTGCATACATGAGGCCCTGGGTTCGATTCCTCAGCCCCACGTAAGCAAAAAGTAAAAAGCTGGAAGTGGTGCTGTGGCTCAGGTGGTAGAGCGCTAGCCTTGAGCTGAAAAAGCTGAGGGACAGTGTCCAGGCCCAGAGTTCAGTCCCCACGACCGGACCAAAAAAAAAAATAAATAAAAAAAAATAAAAAATCCCTTGTTTGTTATACAATAATTTAAAAAAAATTAGCAACCAGCCTATAGATCCAAAGGAAAATAATCAGTTCTTTCAGGATTCAAATATAAACTTGCTGTTGTATTGTTTATTATATTAACAGACTTTAGTCCACCTAACCTGTAACACAGACATCTTGAACAATTTCAATCGCCAATAAAGAACTATATCATTAAGAAACAGTGGGGTATTTTTAAGGAGTTGCAAGACTTACCATGAGTGTAAACTCTTCAAATAGTGCCACTGGTGATACTCAAAGGTAAGCCTCCAGTCTCTTTTTTTTAGTTGAAAAATGCTATTCGTTGCAAGGAACAAGTAATTGTGACTGTCAGAGCTAATTGGAAGAATTTTGATGGAAGCATAAAGGAAGTAAAAATATCTTGAAATGGAGCAAACAGGATGATGGCTTATAAACATAGCTCTGGGTCCAGAGATTCTATAGGGATTATTATGCTTCTTTGTGAACTTTATTAACTCTGTGTATGTGAAGTTTGTCCTGAGACTAGAGCTTTGGTTGTTCTTTTCCATTACTCTAAATCTTTTACTTGTGTCTCTGCTTATTTCCACTTGGGTTTGGCCATTATTTCATTTTGCCATAATGTCTGTGATTCTAATTTCTCTTGTTCATCTCAGTAGCCCTAATTGCTTCTGCTTAAGCATTCTTTTAGTTTTAGCTCTACTGTTAATTGCTCTTGTACTTTATCTCTCAGTTTACATTTTGAGAAGATGCATTTAATTGCATCATTTGAAGGTAGAATGAGATTTTTTTTTCTGTTGGCCATGGGGCTTGAACTCTGGGCCTGGGTGCTGTCCCTCACCTCTTCAGCTCAAGGCTAATGCTCTACCACTTGAGCCACAGCACCACTTCTAGTTTTCTGGAGGTTTATTGGAGGTAAGAGTCTCATGGACTTTCCTGCTTGGCTGGCTTTGAACCGAGATCCTCAGATCTCAGCCTCCTGAATAGCAAGGATTACAGGTGTGAGCCATCAGCGCCCAGCTTGCTTCATCTTTTTTGTATCATAGATTCCTTTATACCTTTGAGTAAGGTGATTAATTTTAGTTCATTCACCTATGGTAGGTGGAGTACAGTATTCTAAGGTATTACAAAACTGGGCCCTTGAGGAGAATTTAACTTTCTATTAAATATAGTTTTAAAAAAGGTAAGTACAGAAATTGAACCTATATATGTAGAACTTTTTTTTGTCAGTCGTGGGACTTTGAACTCTGGGCCTGGGCGCTGTCCCTCAGCTCTTCAGCTCAAGACTAGTGCTCCACCACTTGAACCACAGCACCACTTCTGTTTTTTTGGTGGTTAATTGGAGATAAGAGTGTCATGGACTTTCTTGTCTGCACTGGATTTGAACCGTGGATTCTCAGATCTCAGCCTCCTGAGTAGCTAGGATTACAGGCGTGAGCCACTGGCACCTGGCTATGTAGAACTTTTATAGTCACATAACAGAAAAATTCTGCTAAATCTAAAATAATTGGGGATTATATTCTGTATATTTAATTCTGTTTTCAAAATAATTTATTTAAAAGATATTCTAGGGCCTGGGAAGGTGGCTAAGCAGTATATTGCTTGCCTTGCATTCATGAGGCCCTGGGTTCGATTCCTCAGCACCACATAAGCAGAAAAAAGCCAGAAGTGGCGCTGGGGCTCAAATGGTAAAGTGCTAGCTTTGAACTGAAGAGCTCAGGGACAGGGCCCAGGCCCAGAGTTCAGGCCCATGACCGAAAACAAACAAACAAACAAACAAACAAACAAATAAATAAATAAATAAAATCTTTTAAAAAAGATATTCTACAAGCCAGGTGCAAGTGGCTA
Organism: Dipodomys merriami; assembly: GCF_024711535.1. Taxonomy (NCBI): domain Eukaryota; kingdom Metazoa; phylum Chordata; class Mammalia; order Rodentia; family Heteromyidae; genus Dipodomys; species Dipodomys merriami. The sequence goes on along the minus strand of NW_027205152.1, from coordinate 12,262 downwards.
ATGTCTATTATCTTAGCTACTCAAGAGGCTGAGATCTGATAAATGTGGTTCAGAGTCAGCTTGGGAAGTCAAATCCATGAGACGTTTATTTATTTATATTCTTTATTTGTTTTAAATTTATTCTGTAAACACTGTATAGAGGAATTACAATTACATGGGCAAGATAATGAGTACATTTCTTTTTATTTTTTTGTCGGTCATGGGGCTTGAACTCTGGGCCTGGGCGCTGTCCCTCAGCTCTTCACCTCAAGGCGAGCGCTCTACCACTTGAGCTACAGTGCCACTTCCAGTTTTTTGGTGGTTTATTGGAGATAAGAGTCTCACAGTCTCTCCTGCAAGGGCTGGCTTTGAACCTCGATCCTCAGATCTCAGCCTCCTGACTAGCTAGGATTACAGGCGTGAGCCACCAGCGCCCGGCAATGAGTACATTTCTTATCAAGCATTGTAGCCTCCTCCTTTGTTTCCCCTTCCCATACCTTCCCAACCTCCCCCTACCCCGCCCAGTTAACCAGCAAAAAGCTGGAAGCAGAGGTATGGCTCAAGTAATATATTACCAGTGTGAGGAGGAGATTGCTGAGGGATGCTGAAAGGCCCTGAGTTTAAACCACAGTAATGGCAGATACAAACTGCAGAAGCATCATGAGGGTTGGGAGGGGATAGTCTTTTCTCATACTTAATTTGGCAAGGATAGATCTAGATGGTATACATGTTTGAATGTAATCCTACTTCTTAGAGTTTACTGCCAATAATATTTTGGGAAATATTTGTCCAGACTTTTTCCTACAAAAGTATTAATATATTAATGGTACAATAGTTCACATTAGTTTCATTCTTTTTTAGTTAGGAAAGGGAAAATGACTAGAAATCTTTCATATTATTAGTGGCTACAGTATTCTTCATAATTCTAGAATTTGAAAAAAAATTATTTAAACTACCAGTAACATATACATTTGTCTTTTAACAGATTCTAATTCATATCATGGAATATGTAGTATTTGTCTTCTTTCACTGGACATATTCTTGAGCTTTATCATGTTGTAGCCTGTATCAAAATGTTACTTCTTTTTTTTCTTTTTTTTTTTTGTCGGTCATGGGGCTTGAACTCTGGGCCTGGGCGCTGTCCCTCAGCTCTTCAGCTCAAGGCGAGCGCTCTACCACTTGAGCTACAGCGCCACTTCCGGTTTTCTGGTGGTTTATTGGAGATAGGAGTCTCACAGTCTTTCCTGCCCGGGCTGGCTTTGAACCGCGATCCTCAGATCTCAGCCTCCTGAGTAGCTAGGATTACAGGCGTGAGCCACCAGCGCCCGGCTAAAATGTTACTTCTTTTTATTGCTGAACATTCTATGGTATGGATATACTACATTTTGGTTATCTATTCAGTAGTTAGTAGGTGTTTGAGTTGTTTCCACTTTTTTTTTTTTTTTTTGTCAATTATGGGGCTTGAACTCTGGGCCTGAGCACTGTCCGTCAACTCTTAAGCTTGCTCTACCACTTGAGCTACAGCACCACTTTCGGTTTTCTGGTGGCTTATTGGAGATAAGAGTTTCATGGACTTTCCTACTGGGGCTGGCTTTGAACAGCGATCCTTAAATCTCAGCCTCCTGAGTAGCTAGGATTACAGGTGTGAGCCACCAGGCCTCTGCTTTGTTTCCACTTTTGACTTCTATGAACATTTGATACAATTCTTATGTCAGCAGGGGGCCTGTGGCTCACACCTGTGATCCTAGCAATTTGGGAGGCTGAGATCTGATGATCATGATTGGAAGCCAGCCTGGACAGGAAAAGCCATGAGATAACTCCAATAAGGCACCAGAAAACTGCAAGTGGAGCTGTGGCTCAAAGTGGTAGAGTTCTAGCCTTGAGCACAAAAAGCTCAGGGACAATGCCTAGGTCCTGAGTTCAAGGCCCATGACCATACCCCTCCCCCCAATCTTTATGTTGACATGTTCTTTCTCTTGTTGAGTTGATTCTTTTTTTTTTTTTTTTTTTTTTTTGAGTCCAGTAGTGGGGCCTAAACTCTGGACTTGGGCGCTGTCCCTCAGCTCTTCATCTCAAGGCTAGCACTCTATCACTTGAGCCACAGTGCCACTCCTTTTTAGTCAATAAGCCTGGCATGGTGGTGCATATCTGTGATCCCATCTATGGTATAGCTTAAGTGGGAGGATGCCTGGCTTGAATGAGACTTGGAGTTTAAACAGTTCTCATTAGAGGAACTGTTATCTGTGCTGAGGTTTGAATTCAAGTCCTTATGCATGCTTAGCTGGCATTCTGCTGCTTGAGCCATGCCTCCAGACTGGCTTTTTTCTGGCTATTTTAGAGATGTTGTCTCTAGGACTTTCCTCCCCACGCTGGCTTCAAACCTTGATGATCTGGATCTTAACCTCCTGAATAGCTAGGATTTAGTGTGTGTCACTGGCACCTGGCTGGAGGGTCTCTCCCAACTCCATTGTCTGATATTTTTCAGCATTGAACACACATTGAATTATTTTCTTCAGAATGTCTACTTTTATTTCCTTTAATTATTTCTTTTCTTCCAGAAAGGCATTATAGGTTAAAATGACATATCATGGAGCCAAACTGTGAAGTATGAATTCAATTTGTCTAATATTAGTCCTGTTAAGTAGGGCAAATGACCTTATTTTCCTGATTTGTAAATCAGGGTCATAATGGTATCTCTCTAACAGGTATCTATCTAGCAGTGTTAAAAAGATTGAATTTATGAGGCTGGGACTGTGGCTTAATGGTTGAGTGTTTGCCTACCATGCATGAAGCCCTAGGTTTGATCCCTCAGCAGGTACCATATAAACGAAAAAGCCAGAAGTCGTACTGTGGTTCATGTGATAGAGTATTATCCTTGAGCAAAAGAAGCTCAGCGACAGTGCACATGCCCTGAGTTCAAGTCCTAGAACTGGCAAAGAAAGAAGATTAAATTTATATGTTTAAAATGCTTAGATGAGATTTTTCTCCCTCCCTCCCTCCCTCCCTCCCTTCCTTCTTCCTTCTTCCCTTCCTTCCCTCCCTCCCTCCCTCTCTCCTTCCCTCCCTCCCTTCCTGACTCCCTCCCTTCCTCCCTACCCTTCTGTCTCTCGTGCTTTCTTTTCTTTTCTTTTTCCATTGGTCATTGGTCATGTCTTGAACTCAGGACCTGGGAACTGTTCCTGAGCTTTTTTGTTCAAGGCCAGTACTCTACCACTTTGAGGCAGAGTTTCACTTCTAGTTTTTAGGTGGTTAATTGGAGATAAGCATCTCAGAGACCTTCCTTGTGGGGCTTGCTTTGAACTATTATTATCAGACCTCAGGCTCCTACGTAGTTAGGACTACAGAAGTGAACCACCGGTGCCTGGCTCAGATGAGTGTTTGTAAAGCAATATTGCTTTTTGTTAGCAATTTAGGTTATGGTTATTATTATTATTATTATAATTATTTGGTAGTGGGGTTTGAACTCAGGGCCTAGGTGCTGTCGTTGAGCTCTTTGCCTCAAAGCTAGTCCTCTACCACTTTAACATGGTGCCACTTTTGGCTTTTGAGTGGTTAATTGGAGATAAAAGTCTCCTGGTGACTTTTATGCCTGGGCTAACTTTGAACATGATCCTAAGATCTCAGCCTCCTAAGTAGCTAGGATTATAGGTGTGAGCCATCAGTGCCTGGTCTATAATCACATTTGATAATTCTTTCTATAGATTTTTTTTGTTTGGTCATGGGGCTTGAACTCTGGGCTTGAGAGCTGTCCCTGTGCTCTTCAGCACAAGGCAAAAGCTCTACCACTTGAGCCACAGCACCACTTCCTGTTTTCTAGTGGTTTATTGGAGATAAGAGTCTCACGGATTTACCTGCTCGGGCTGGCTTTGAACTGTGATCCTCAGATCTCAGCCTCCTGAGTAGCTAGGATTATATAAGGTGTGAGCCACCATTGCTGGGCTTCTATATCGACTTTTAACCTCAGTGGTCTTCTTCTTTTTTGTTGTTGTTGTTGTTGGTTGTGGCGCTTGAACTCTGGGCCTGGGCACTGTCCTTCAACTCTTCAGCTCAAAGCAAGCACTCTACCGCTTGAGCCACAAAAAAAAAAAAAAAGTAGCATCTCATTTTGTGTGAGTAAACAGAGGATTTTTTTTCTTTGGCGATCATGTGGCTTGAACTCTGGGCATGGGCGCTGTCCCTCAGCTTGTCCTGTGCAAGGCTAGCAATCTACTACTTGAGCCACAGTGCCACTTCTTGTAAACTGCTGATTTGAACTGTCAGAGCAGTGCTTCCTAGCCTCAGTTTTGTGTTGGTCTCTTGTGTAAGGTGTGTAAGGACCAAGGCCTTACCCAGTATTCCCACTTCCAGCTTTTCCTGTTGTCTGTCTGTAGAGGACTTTGTGTATTTATGAGTTTTTCCTGCCAAAAGTTTTTGCTTTTGTATCTTAGTCATTCTCTGGCCTCTGAAATCTCAGTCATATGAGTGTAGCTCATGAGGACAGCCATAATGTGTGAATTTGAAGACACTGTTCTTAATGGCTTGCTCAGCGAGTAGCATCTTTTGCAGTACAGCTCCAACCAGAAGTAATGGAACGCAGAGGGAGTCTAAGATCCAGACTGTTACAGAGAGGTTATTTCTCTAGATACAGACAAATGCATCTCTTGTCTGGGACTGAGACAATGTTCATTTTACAAGCTTTTCATATGATTTTGATTCCGATGACCCATGAGCCACTGTTTTGGAAAACAGTATCATTCCCCAAAGATCGCATGTAACAAGAGGGTATCAAAGGACCTCAAAGGAATTAGGGGCTCTAGTATTTATTTAGTACCAGTTTTCTTTTTTTTTTTTTCTTTTTGTCAGTGGTGGGGCTTGAACTCTGGGCCTCATTGACCCAAACTCTTCAGCTCAAGGGTAGGGCTCTGCCACTTGAGCCACAGTGCCACTTCCCATTTTCTGGTGTTTTTTGGGAGATAAGAGTCTCATGGACTTTCCTGCTCAGGCTGACTTTGAATGGTGATCCTCAGATTTTAGCTTCCTGAGTAGCTAGGATTAAAGGTGTGAGCCACTGGCACCAGGATACTTAGTGCCTGTTAGAACTCTGGCACTGAGGGCTGGGAAGGTGGCTCAGTGGTAGAGCGCTTGCCTTGCATGCCAGAGGCCCTGGGTTCGATTCCTCAGCACCACATACGCAAAAAGAAAAAAGCCGGAAGGGGTGCTGTGGCTCAAGTGGTAGAGTGCTAGCCTTGAGCTGAAGAGCTGAGGGACAGCGCCCAGGCCCAGAGTTCAGGCCCCACGACCGGACCCCCCCCCAAAAAAAAAGAACTCTGGCACTGAATTTGGCATGCAATAATCTTGTTACTTTAACTTGTGCAGATTCCATCCAGTGTCCTTTGGCTGAATTGACTTTTTAGGAAAACATTTTTTAAATTTTTTATCTTTATTGAAAAGATGATGATCTGGGGTATACACTTACATAAGTAAGGTAATGGATACATTTGTTTTTAAATAGTGTTAACCCATCCCTATTTCTCCATGTTACCCATCCCTAGTCCCCTTCCCCACAGTTGTAAGGTTCATTTCCAACTTAGTGCCAAGTGAGTATTAATGTTGCATTACTTCATCCTTTGTCCTGCTTTTTCTGTGATTCCCTTTCTTTTCCAAAGAATGAATAAATTTATATAAAAGACACAAGGTACAGAAAACTATAAGAGGAAAAAAATAATAACTACATACAAGATATGAAAAGAGCCTCTTCTTTCTGATTCCTGGAGTTCATGTTGTTATGTTTCATTATATGTGGTCCTATGCACTTAGCAATTTGGGGTATTGAGAGCTTGTTACAGAATATCATAGACATATTGTAGTTCTTACAAATGAGGCAAACCATGGGTCATTTTTAAAATTATTGTGAAAATGCTGTACAGAGGGGTTACAATTACATGGGCAGGGTAACGAGTACATTTCTTATCAAGAATTGTTGCCTCCTCCTTTTTCCCCTTCCCATCCCTACTTACCCCCACACCCCTACTCCCCCACCCCCACACCAGCCAAAGTTGTAAAGTTCATTTTTCAACATAACGACTTGTACATATCATTGTAGCAGTGGGTCCTCCTGTATCCAGAGTTAAATGATTTGTTTTTTCCTTTCCTCTTCACAAATTATACCAACATCAAATAGAGTGAAAGCAGGGGTTATACTGTGGGGGAGGGACGTACAAAGCAATAAAGAACTCATCTTATGTAACAATCCCAAGAAAGGAAAAAAAAAAACATTTGAATCCTTATCTTGGAGTCATTTTGCATAACATCAACTTTTCTGATCTTTTCTGCTCGTCTACCTCACCCCAGTTAAAATGGCTATAATCAGGAACTTTAATAACAACAGATGCTGGAGGGATGTGGACAGAAGGGAACCTTACTGCATTGTTGGTCTGGTGTAAACTTGTTCAACCACTTTGGAAAGCAGTATGGAGGTTCCTCAAAAGATTCCACATAGAGCTTCCCTATGACCCAGCAATCCCACTTTTGGGCATTTACCTAAATGATCACAAACAAGGACATTCTAAAGCTGCCATGGGTCATTTTTAAAATATATATTTATTGTAAGATACATGGGTCAATATTTAATAGAACCAGATCTCATAGACTATGAAATAATTCTCCTATAATCTATTAGTCTCAAATACCCAAGCACCTCTTTTTATTTATATAATACACATACTGAAATGAACTCCAAAGATATGGAAATAACTATCTTTTTTCTTAGTTTTTTTATTTATATGATGACTCTGTGTTCTTTACCTTATAGATAGTGTATTCACATGAACATCTGTGGAAAGGGAGGGGAGGGCATAGAATCTGAGGGAAAAGGGTGAAAAAGTGTGGCAGTGGAGTGTACTAAACATGGATGAAAGCCAACTATGCAACTCGTGGGTGCAGATAGAAGAGAGGGAATGGGAGAGGATGAGGGAAACAGATGATACTCTATGTAAGGAAATGTATTTATTACCTGGTGAATGTAAATGTAATCCCACTGTATATCACCTCTAAATTAACAAAGTAAATAAAAAATGTAACCAATTGCAAATATTAAAAGGTGGCAAAAGCAAGGTTCATTTCTGTCATCCTTGCTACTCAGGATGCTGAGATCTGAGGATCACTTTTCAAAGCCAGCCTGGGCAGGAACGTCTGTGAGACTCTTCTGCAATTAGCCACCCAAAGAAGCTGAAAGTGGAGCTGTGGACTGAGTGGTAGAGCACTAGTCTTGAACACAAAAGCTCAGGAACAGCACCCATGCCCTGAATTCATGGCTCAGAACTCACACACACACACACACACACACACACACACACACACACACACACACACACACACACACACACACACACACACACACACAACATGGCAAGAAGTGTATCATTAGATTTTTTGGTGGGGCCACCACCCTGCTTTGACCATTTCATGGTCTCTTCAGGCTCCTGCTCTTCACCTCTTTGGACACTAGGTGGCAGTGCTCCCCCATAATAACCCAATGGCACCAAAGTTTAGGGGCTTTTCTGAAGTCTCTCCAGGTGGTTTGCTCATCCTTACATCACCCAGATATAGCAAGAATCCTGTCAAGATGGCTTAGTAAGAATCTCACCATCAAAACATGATTCACTTTAATATCTTCTTAAAGAAGATTTTTGAAGTTCTGTGCTAAGAGGAGCAAAGACCAAATATATTTCCATCTACCACCCGTCAATTCATCCATCCATCATCCATCTATCTACCCATCCATCCCTCATCCATCTCTCCACCATCTGTCCATCCACCCATCCATCCATCATTAATCCAATCCCATTTACTCATCAGTCATCCATAATCCATTCACCCATCCAATATCTACACATCATCCATCCACCCACCCAATCTATCCATCTATCATCCATGCTCATCCATCCACAATCCACCCATCCATCCATTCACCCACTCAATTCATCTATCATCCATCTTTCTACCCTCCATCCCTTATCCTCCTCTTTACCATCCGTTCATGCATCAATTCATCCTCCATCTGTCCACAATCCATCCATCCATCCATCCATCCATCCATCCATCCATCCATCCATCCATCCATCCATCCATCCAAACTTGGAGCATTTCTTTTTCTCAGAAAAGTGCTATATGAATTTATTTTTTAGGTATAATATGTTAAAGATTCGTGTCATTTAGGAGAGAGCGTGTTGAACACTTCACATCCTCCGGGGAGATAATTGGTATCTCTCTAGGGACTGGTGGGGTGAAGGCTGGGGATGGTGGCAGGAAGCACTGGCACACCAGCAACAGTTTTAATTAAGTTTTTTTTTTTTTTTGGTCAGTTGTGGGGCTTGAACTCTGGGCATGGGGATTGTCCTTCAGCTATTCAGCTCAAGGTGAGCACTCTACCACTTGAGCTACAGCACCACTTCTGGCTTCCTGTTGTTTCATTGGAGTTAAGAGCTCACGGACTTTCCTGCCCGGACTGGCTTTGAAACGTGATCCTCAGATCTCAGCTTCCTGATTGGCTAGAATGGAAAGCTTGAACCACCAGTGCCCAGCTGCTATAGATACTTTTTCAGAAAGTCCTTGCAATTTTGCCCAGTGTCAGCCTCCGACTGAGATCCTTCTACCTATGTCTTCTCTGTAAATGGGATGACAGGTGTGCCCTGATGTGCTCAGCCCCTCTCCCCTTTTGCAGATGGGTTTCAGGAAGGAATCTAGACTCACTGCAGTCATGTCCTTGGCATGACCTTAACTAAGCTCTGCTTATCTTGCACCTCTGAATTTGGATTCACCATCCAGCCTTCTCTTCCCAGAGAGGTTGTTCTGTGAGGCTAGGTGAACCCTTAGGGGTTTGTTTATCCATGAGGAGTGCTGAGCTCCAGGTCACAGCACTGATCTCTAGGTGTATAGGTCCTGTCCTTGCTGGAGTTGGAGTAACACCATCTTGTAGCAAGTCATTACTTAGCTGTTGGACCAGGTGAACTGCAGCACACAAGACCTCCTTCCCTTGGCTGGATCCTGGGTGACAGCAAGCAGGGTGCAAGCAGGCCATCCCATATTCCACCTGCAGCTACTCTGCGGGCTTGACACTAGGTGGTGCTCTGACCTAGATTCTGTTAAAGACAGAGTCACAGGAGAATTTAGGGGTAGTAGTATATGTGTGTCTGTCTTCCAGGGTCCTCGTGATGACTCTCTGGGTGGTACAGGCTAGGGGCTCATAGCTGTCTCCTGCTCTGTAAGTAACCCCTACTAAGACGTCCAGTCTGCCCCTTTGGACCCAGCTCACAGGCCCCCAGCTCTGTGCAGAGCTTCCCAGGAAGTTCACACCACGGTCTGCCCTTCCACTGGCAATGCATACAGGGCCTTGGGCTTACCTGGATGGCCTTCCAAGTGGCTCTGTCCCGGGGCATCCTGAGGATCTGCTGAAGGTCAAACCCCCTGCCCAAGCTCAGGGCTACTCTCTGACTCACCAGGCTCCCTGGGAGAGAGACTGGCTGCCTCAGACCAGGCAGGCCCCAGGTTGTGGCCATGGCAGGGGGAAGGACCCAGCCACAGGGTAGAGGCCTGTGCTGCCTTCTTCACTGATGCCCCGAACACCTGGCTTCACCATTGCCTCTGGCCCAGCCCCATTTCCTCTGGGTGTTGTCCTGTCCCCTTTCTTCACCTTTGTGGTGGCACAAAACCATTCTTCCCGTCACCAGCATCACCAGTGAGGGGCATGTGACCTAAGCCCAGCCAATCACAGCACTCCAGCCCCTCTCAAGAGTGATTGGGGACTGGGAAGGTGGCTCAGTGGTAGAGTACTTGCCTAGCCTGCATGAGCCCTGGGTTCCATTCCTCAGCACCACATAAACAAACAAACAATAAAAAGAGTGGTCCAGGAGGTGGGTGTGTGCCCAAGAGGAGCCAATAAGAATGCCTCTGCAGACCCAAGGTGGGCCAATGGGAATACCTCTTGTTCACCCATGGAGGGCCAATGGGCATTTCTCCTGCAGACCCAAGGAGGACCAATGGGAATGCTTCCTGCAGACCCAAGGAGGGCCAGTGGAAATGCCTCTGCAGACTCCAAAGCTCCTGCAAAGACAGTCTGGGATTCCAAACTGCTTGGTCCATGCTTGCCACGAGTCAGACCAGTGGCAGTTGGTGTCATGGCTGAGGTTTGAAGGTGGGAACTGAATCCCAAGTGAGGAGAGTGGGTCTGTGGTGTGGATTAATGGAACAGAGTTGGTCAGGTATGGCAGGAGGGCTCCTGAGGTTGAGGTTCACCTAGGTCCTGCTCTCTGATCTGGCATCTTCTGCCATGGCCTGGTGCAGCAAGTTTGCCCTTGACCTTGAATGCTGGAGAAAGAAACTTCCATGTCTTCTAAACCAGCCCACCTCATGTATCATCATGGTAGCTCGAACCACAGGAAACAGTCCCCAGCATCCGTAAGGGAAGTGTAGATAATGTGAACATAGAGCTGTAAAAAACCCTGGGGGAATCTCTGTCCAAGGGAGACTGGAGGAGAGGGAAGAAGACTGCTTTGTTCTCTGCCAAGCTCAGGCTGGACTTTCGGGGCCAGCACTCCTCTCCAAGGGTGGTCTGTGGAGCCATGGAACCTTCCAGCAGGGCTGGTGACAGTGGCCTTTAGATCCCCCCTCAGCTGAGGTCCTCTGGTGCCTGGGGGATGGGCCCCAGCTGCTTGACATCCTGGGAAATCTCAGCCTGCACTCAAATCCTAATTTATATCGCTGGGAAGGTAATTTATGCACTCATGTAAATTCCTTTTTACTGCTGAGTTTTGAGTAACAGGTGTGTAATTATTTCCAGCTTGCCTTTCAAGACAATTCTAAACCGCGGGCTGTTAAGACCTTAATATTCTTCAGGGTTGCCAGGGATGGTATTTTTCCTGGATCAAATTCATCCCCCCTGTTGGGGCTGACATTATTGGGTTACAAATTTTGCTTCAGGAGGCTGGAAGGCTTAGCCGTGCGTGTGCGTGTGCGTGTGCGTGTGCGTGTGCGTGTGTGGGTGGGTGTGTGTGTGGGTGTGGGTGTGGGTGTGTGTGTGGGTAGGTGGGTGGGTGGGTGGGTGGGTGGGTGTGTGGGTGTGGGTGTGTGGGTGGAACAGCCAAGGCTGGCCCTGGCCCTGTGTGTATTGCTATTTTTTATTTTTGCAGCCTGGTCTCTTCTTTATTGAGTCATGGATATTCCTTGCAGACCTACTATGAGCACAGTTCTACGAGGATTGTGTAACAAGTGCAGCAGCTAATGAACCTTAGGGAAGATTAGTTGTGGGCACAGAGGGATGGGGACGAGTCCTGAGGCTTGAACTCAGCGCCTGGGCACTGTCCCTGCAGCTCCTAGCCTGGCTGACCCTGGCTGATGTCTTGGCCTTGGGCTTCAGGGTTCTCAGCTGATAGTTGAAATGATATGGGCCCAGACAGTTGGCGTCCAGCCCTGCCCCGCTTCCCAGGAGCAGTGGGGCATGGGGCGTAGATGCTTGCCAAGGCAGCCCAGCTGGCTTCCAGACACCAGCTCTGCGGTGGGCTGGGCGTGGGCCACAAGACCCAGGTGCCCCTTGGGGAGTCTGGGCAAGGCCTGAGTCCCAGTCCCGAAAAGGCCCAGGGCTGACAGCTTGGCCAGCAGCCCCACACCATGGGCAGGCAGTGGAACCTGTAAGAGGCACGGCCTAGAGGCGGAAGTGATGGTATTGGAAAAGTGGCCTAGAGACCCCATGCATTTGAGTCGTGGCCTAGAGGGAGGAAGTAAGAGCATTGGGGTCTAGAGAAGAAAGTAAGGCCATAGGGGTGTGGCCTAGAGAAGGAAGGCTAATGGGGGCGTGGTCCACAGGGAGGAAGTGAGGTCATTGAAACTTGGCCGGGCAGGGGCTGTTAGGGGCCTGGCCCTGCTTTTCCTCTGTCTGTCTCCAGTGGGGGTGAAGCCATTTTGCCCCACCTGGTGATCTCCACCAGGTGTTCTACCCCTCCACAACCCAAAGCAACAGGGCCAAGTGGGCCAGAACAAAAAGAAACCTTTCATCCTGTAGGCCAATTGCCTCAGGTCTTATGTTACAGATGGGAGAATGAGGAGCACATGGGATAGCATTGGATCAGGGTGTGTTTTGGGATACACACATACAACATGCAAGCACACGCAAACACATGTATGCACACACAAGCATGCACACATGCACATGAGCATATATACATCCATATACACATGTGCACAGACACAAACACACATACAGTTCATGCACACACATGTACACACACGGAGGCTTGTTTCCTCCCGCCCC
>NW_027205151.1:0-17169 GCF_024711535.1 Dipodomys merriami | reverse complement strand
CCAACAATGAAGTAAGGTTCCCTTCTGTCCACATCCCTTCCAGCATCTGTTGTTGTTAGAGTTCTTGGTTTTTGCCATTCTAATTGGAGTGAGGTGGTATCTCAATGTCGTTTTGATTTGCATTTCTTTTATTTCTAGGGATGTTGAGCATTTCTTCATGTGTCTATTGGCCATCCTTCTTTCTTCTTCAGGGAAGTTTCTCTTTAAGTCTTTAGCCCACTTATTTATTGGGCAATTGTTTCTTTGAGGACTTGTTGTTGGGGGATTTAATTTTTTGAGTTCTAAGTATATTTTAGATATGAGACCCTTGTCCGTTGTATGGCTAGTAAAGATCTTCTCCCAATCTGTGGGCTTTCTATTGATCTTGCTAGCTAGTAACATTTACTAAGGAGATTATATTTTACTCAAGGCTTGTCAACCCAAGGAATAAAAATTGGAAAATGTTTTAATATTATATTCCATTAAGTATGGCTTATGATCCAACTATTTCACTGAAAAGATAAATGGTCTATTGCCTAAATTATCATTGATAAAATTTATTTTGATAAGCTTTTAGTAAATTAATGTTAATAAATATATGACAAAGTACTACATTTGTATCAGAATGCACCTTGTTGTAGGGTTGAGTTATCATTCAGAAGAAGAATGCTTGTTTAGAGTTTACAAGTTCCTTAGCACCACAATCCCTAACACCACAAGAAAAATGAGATAGTAAACTATATTAAAATAATATAAATTTAAAATTATTTAAATTTAAAAATGTTTAAATTAATAATATCCATTTTGTGAGGGACATGGAAAAAGTACTCCACTTGGCTATACAAACTCACACTGTCGATTTAGGGAGCAATTGGATAAATTGTTCTACGTTTCAGTGGGGTCTTACACATCTTAAATATTCTTTTTTGAAAACCCAATAAATATATGTAACAAAAATATATGCACCAGTATAATTATGTCATGGGGTTCTCAAAAATGATGATAAAACTCTTTACATAAAAACTACTTTAATTCTAAAAACATAATTATTTTAAATAAAAATTTAGATCCTCTCAAACATAGTGTTACATGGCTACTATTACAAATTGCCACAAGTCTATTTGTTCAAACATTAGACATTTTCTCTGTCACAGTTCTTGGGATGACAATACAAAATTACTTTCACAGGGCCAAAGACAAGCTGTTACTAAGTCCAGCTTTCTTGAACAGCTCTAAAACGGAATCCATTACTTGCTTTTCTTGCCTCTGGGGTTGGCTGCTGCCTTCCTGCCTGTGGCTGCGCTACACACAGCATCTTCAAATCTGCCTGGTCGCTTCTACCTTTTCCACTTTGTGTGTCAAATCTTTGTCTTTTTTTCCCTTTATGAGATAACAAGTGGATTGCATTTTGGGCCCCTGGGAAATCTCTCCATCTCAATAGTTTATGTATCCACACGACAAAAAGACTTCACATAATTTATATCTTCTAGAAAGAAGGACCTGATGATATTTGAGGGTGATTTTAGCCTATTAAAATACAATAAATTTGTCTGTAAACTGTATATAAAATTGTACACACAATCTGAGAAAACATTACTAAGAACAATTAAAATACTTACTATTAGAAAGAGACAACACTGAGAAGCCGTGGCAACCAGTCTGTTTGCAATACTAGCTTAATTCCTACTAAATGTTGGAATATCGAAGATTGCATCTAATATTGTACATTAATGATTATTCCATTCATTGCCTTTTTCTTTATATCACTCTATCTTAAATTTTCTATCTTGTCTTACTTTGTACCATAATTTAAGGTTTTGATACTTAAGAGGAGGTATAAATTTTAATCTATATTTTAATAGTTCAGTGAATAAATATACTTCTGCATTGCTACTAGATATGCTACTTTGTTATCGGTTTGGATTTATCTTAAAAAGCCCTTGTTTGTGTTGTGTATATGGTTTCTAAATGCTTTATGTCTGTCTGAATTTAATTTAGTAAACTTTAACTGTGCTGATTGTTCGAATGGAAACGATGACATGATTTTCTTGTCATTTGAGAGCTGTATTAGATTTTCTAAAGAAAAAACGTGTTGTCAAAACAAATGCTGTCCTGGAAGAGAAGAATTGAAGCTGACAATATGTACCTTGACACATCCTAAGGTTCACCTCATGAGGTCAATCTCCAAGGAGACCATGACACCCAGCACCATTTTGAAAGATATAGTGATATTTCTTCACTTTAATAGGGAAGTAATCAAAATTCTGTGACAGGAGAAATGCAGTCATAACATTCAACTCATATCCTACAAGATTAAGAAAATTGAGGGAAGGAGTAAGACTGGGAGGGATGGGGAGAATGATGACTGTGGTTAAATTGATCAAGATGTGTTATATTCACAATCTGCTTTATTGAATGACAACATTAAAAATATGAAACTATATCCTTCAAGAGGTAAAAATAGAAACACAAAATTTGTGACAGCTTTAGAAAGATTGCTTGCCTTGCAGCAAGAGATGCAAAGAAGGAATGTGGCTGAGAGTATACACAATGGGATCAATCATGGTAAACATATCAGGATAATAGATTGGAAAATTGAATTGAAAGCATACCAAAAGTTAATGGAGACACATATTCACTTTCATATTCTGAGAGGTATTTCCAGGATATTTTAGGATTAGGAATTGAGATTGTAGTTATGAAAAGAAAAATACTGTTCACCTACAATGATGTCATTGTAACACTTAGAGTTTTCTGACTGCCAGGAATAATAAATAGGGTAGCACTCTTTATTGAGAGGCCAACTTTTTGCATACTATATTTTTAGGTTTTAATTAATATCCTACAATTCACATCACCCACTTTCACAATGATGAAAAATGATTGTTCAAAATGTTACAATAGAATAATCAAAACCTGAATTAACTGTGTAGACTCCAGACTGTTCTGTAAAACACTTGGGAAGGTATTGGTATGATAAGTGTAAGGTATATAAATGAGATGGCTGAAACAAGTAGATCTGATGGAATAGTATTTGTAGTTAGAAATATTGTTGATTGAACTTGAATATAGACAGTAAAAGGAAAAGCCAAGAAAATACTTTCTCAAAACAAATGATTGCTTATTAAAATAAATATTGTTCTAAAAATGCTTAATGTGTAGGAGCATTTTCCTCTATTATTTGCATATTTTCCTATGTTATCTATGTATAGATGTAGGTTATAAATTTATAAAGCTTTGGGGCTGGGAAGGTGGCTCAGTGGTAGAGCGCTTGCCTTGCATGCCTGAGGCCCTGGGTTCAATTCCTCAGCACCACATAAGCAAAAAGAAAAAAAGCCGGAAGTGGAGCTGTGGCTCAAGTGGTAGAGCGCTAGCCTTGAGCTGAAGAGCTGAGGGACAGCGCCCAGGCCCAGAGTTCAGGCCCCACTACCGGACCCCAAAAAAAAAAATTTATAAAGCTTATATTTGTACATGTGTATACAGGTATACATATATATGTACATATACACATTCATGCACACATATATATTTATATTTATATTTGATATGCCTGAAATTAGCATAGAGCTAAATTTCTCACTATAAAGATCAATGTCAGATCTCTGTTTCTTTCAAAATGCCCATTATTTTTTCAGTTTATCGTTCAAATGCTATTGTTTTCTTCCTCTAATCTGACAAGAGGCAGTTATATAGTTTGTGATGGTGCTGTAAGTGATGCATAGATCAGTTCTTAAAAGGTTTCTTTTTCTAGCTCAGGAGTACTGTTTCAATGAAGCCTTAGGCATAATTGAGAAATACGGTTACTATATGCTTTGAGATAAAAACCAATGCGGAAAAATTAATGTGGCATTTGGGTTTGTATGTTGAAAAAATGGTTATGTTCTTTGCTACTATACTTCTTTATTGATCAGTATCTTTACCTCTTGAGTATTATTCCCTGTGAAAGAAATGACATTGTTGAAAGATAGTGGGAAATGTTGGCAAAAGTCATGCCTCACCTCTGTGGAGTTCAATGGATTCTTAGAGAGCTCACAACTACAAACATTATTTTTTAACACTTAACTTAATAATCAAAATAATAAAGGAGACATAAGTATTACATTTTATATAACTTAATAAAATAACACTTTATCCAGATGGTTAAACAATGTTCTGTACACGATGAAAAAATTCTATGAAGATACCTAAGAGAGCATTGAATTTAGAATTTAATCCAATTGACATATTTTATTATGCATATGTTTCTTAAATAACATGTTACATTATGACAACAACTACAGATTTACATGGTTCAGATGTAAGTAGTTTCCTACAAATTCTGTTGTATGCTCAACTATCTTATCATGAGATTTATTATTCTTTTTACTTATTGTTTCTGGTTGAGTAATACAGGATCTTTTATATTGTAGATATAAGGCAATTTTAAAATCTAGGCTAATTTCTCTGTGAACATTTTTCTGTGAAAAATACTCTATACTGTGTTTTCTGAGTATATTGAATAAAATGTCTTCAGAATTCGTATCCAGAAATGCATTATTGGGAATTGGATATATGAACTTTCAATTTTAATTGACATTTTTAAATGTCTCCACCATACCTCCTTCATATGCGATATCATTTTGTTACTCAATTTATAAGACATTAGATCCAAGCTCTAACATCTGTTTTTTTATATTTACCTTTGAACTGAATAGCTATTTTTATATTTTACTTTCTTCCAATAAATATTTTATTAGTTCAAAAAAGAATAGATTGTGTTTTTTTTTCATGGAAGATATTTTAATGGTCCCTAGATGAATTTACTCAGTTATAATGTAAATCTTTATCTTGTTGTGTTTAGGCAATTTTGCTATGTAAAATTCATCAATATATTTACTACATGTTATTTTCCAAACCAACACATAGTTATATTGATGAAATTTACACCATATTTTGACTAAAGGCATAGTGAGATATCACATCAATTACTCAAGGTTAAGAGTTGGTAAGTAGCTGAAAAAGAGATTAAATTTCAGAGTTACTAAGATATTACATAGGTATAAGAAGTTCCTATTCTACATGATGAAATTTATGTGAAAAAATCCATAGCATCCTTATAACTCATCAAAACTTCTATGACTTCATTAGCGATTGTTTCAACTTTAAATTTACTTTAGAATACCTTGACTTATACATCTATTTTGTCTTCCTCATCCTAACAAAGACAAATTAAATGTACAACAAAATATGTTAAATTTTTTTCCCTGTCAATAAAGCTACGGACGATTTTCAATTCTAGAAAAGGACTCATCATCTTTCTTTATTTTTTCTTTCATAGCTTTTCAGCCCAACAAATAATTATTTTGCACTCCCCAGAATGTTATGTATTTAAAATGTACTTTAAAAATCTTAAGGTGTGTATAGTGTTGGTTATCAAGTACAAAGTAAACATTTTAAATTTAGTTATTTGGTTTTACAATACTGAAAATGGTGTGTTAATATTTCCTTGAATTTCTACCTTCTTTTTTGAAACAATATAGCTGTATGCACTTTCCTATTTATTTGTGTAATTTTAGACATTATATATTATTCATTATACTATGAATGTATTATTGCTTCATTTTTGAAAACATGTTTTTGTTATTTTCATAATACAATTAACAATCAAGCAAGTTATTGAACAAGATATTATTCTTGTATGTGATAATTCATAAGAAGACAACTGTTCATTGAAAGATGAGAAAGCTTCAAAAATTGGAAGAAATTTATAGCGTACTTTGAAAGACATATTAATCAGACAGTTTAACATGAGTCACTGCAATACCTTAGAAAGATAAATTACTCATTTAAACTGTTATGTTCATAAAAAGAATAATGCAGTCTCAATGGAGAATACATGATTCATTGTGACTGAAGAACACAATGTCCCTTGATATGAATGGGAATATCACACTGAGGGAGAAAGGGGGCAGGTTAGGTCAAAGGCCATAAAAACAATGTCATTCATCAGCATATCTACTAAGATTTTAATTGGCCATGGCCCCTTTCTAATTTTAATGTTAAATCCCTCTAGCCATACTAGGCAGTTTATGGGTCTATATTACATAAAACAGAAGTGGAGAAAGCCAACATTATGGTTGTTTATATCTCTTCATTTTCCCTTAATACATTGACAACCACCATTCAATAAGAACACCAACATTATACTATACTACATTACCAGTGATGTATCCAAAATTACACTGTACTTTGTTACTATCATTACACTTCTTCACTATCACTAACAAAACCAATGTGACTAAAGCCACCAAGACTTCATTGTGCTAAAGATCTATGCTTTTTGGTCCTCATGTTGCTACTAATTCTCTCTGATGTATTTTCTCTGTATAGAAGCCAAACTATAATAACATACAAATCAGAACATACAAATGCCTTACTTAAGATTGAATGTCTTCAAACAATTCTGTAATATAATCTATATGCTCTAATTCCTCCTAAAATCTCCAAAATTAGATTTTATCATTATAGCCATAGCTATACATCTAGCATAAAATAAGGCATTGAGCCGACACTGGTGGTTCACGCCTGTAATCCTAGCTCCTCGAAGGCAAAGATCTAATGACTGCGGTTTCATGCCAGCCTGGACAGGAAAGTTCCTATGAGATTATTATCTCCAATTAACCACTCAAAATACTATTAGTGAAGCTGTGGCTCAAACTGATAGCAAAAAGAGCTCAAGTCCCATTACAGACAATAGAATAATATATAATAAAAATTACACATTGATGTAACTACTTCATTGTTTGGCAAAATAGATGTCTGATTCTTTTCTCTCTTTAGTTTCCTCTCTAGGAATACTTATAATTTAAAATTACTTATCAGAGATATCAATGAACAACATAATCATTTTTAGTTGTTAGTATGTTTGCATTAGAACAAAAGTCAGAAGACTATAGACTATAGGTGAAACTTAGTCTGTTCCATGATTTTAAATAAAATTGTATTGGAGTTCATTCATATTCACAATGCATTATCTATGGTATTTTATGTGTATAAGAGTAAACTCTGGCAGTTATAACAGAAATCATATGATCACCAAAGCATGAAATATTTTCCATCTGGCCATTTATAATGAATACTCTCTACTTCTTAAGTAACTCATTGGATTCAGAATGTCTTACATGTTACATGCCAGTTTTCTTATTACAATATCTTCTTAAAATACTAGAACCTCCAGGATCCATACCCATATATGCTTTTGATATATTTCATAATAATACCTGGAAAGTTGCAATTATTTTGACATGAAAATATTATTTTAGCTCTTTTCTAACTCAATCACTCCTAAGCAAAGCAGAAGCAATCATATATAAAAATTGCAAGAAAAGATGCAAGGCTGGAAGTGATTGAGAAGCATGAGAATGCACAAAAAGCAGTTGCCGGAGCTCAGGTACTATAAGGCATTTAAGGAAGATCAAAAGAGACAGATCAGGCAGAGGGAAAATGCAGTTATTGTTGGCAACATGCCCATAAACAGGGCTGGAATTTTTTTTTAATTTTTAAAATTATTATTTTAAGTGGTTGCACAAAGGAATTGCCATTTACATATGTTCATGATTACATTGTATATGGATAGATGGCACCACAGTCACCATTCTCACCAATATCTCCCACACCCACATCTTCATTCACTCTTCTTAATTTTGTAGGCTACACATTAGATTGTTATCTGTATTGTCCCCCTCTTTGTAGAAATTTTCTATATTCTGAATCCTCTATACTTCAAAAACATTTCATTCATATTATCACAATCTTATGATTGCATCACATTTCCTTGAATTTCATATGAAAACCTTGGGAGTTGGAAATTCATAGAACACATGGAACACAGAACATGTGTAATAGAGGTAATGGACATTTATGAAACATGTAACATGTCTGTTATCTCTGTTTAGAATTTTGGCTTCTGTAGCTCTACAGTGACTTCAGACAAATTTTTGCAGCATGGACTTCACTAACTCCTATTTATCTGATCATCCCATGAGATGAGAAATTAGAGAAGACAGTCATTATCTTTTTCTGATACTTTGCACAGTCAGAAGCAATTAGCCTATTATGGAGCTTTTCTGTCTTATGCCAGTGTCCTATCTCTGGAAATTGAAAATATAGACAAGTTGCGTCACTAACCATAATGGAAAATGAAAATCGTTTTGCTGTTAGTGTCTGTTAGGGACAGCACACACTTCAGTGTAAGACCTCTTCAGCCTTGTACCATAACCAGACAAGACTAAACACTGGATTTTGCTTTGCACAACATTCCATTTAGGTAACCATGCTTGGCACAAATTTCTGATGAAATAAGGAATCTTAGGTAAAAGTACAGACATGTAAATGAAGACGTTATCTAATTAGAGTAAATATATAGTTCACTAAAATGTATTTGGATTTTGGGGTTGTTTGTAATATCAGGAAGATGCCACTAGAGTACATGATAATTCTGACCAAAGTAGGAAAGTTTTAGCGAGTGTTCTACAGAAGTTGAGATGTCAGTCACCATCACGTCTTCCCCTCTTTTAGTAAACCCTGAATGTCAGAAATTGGTCCTGAATTCCAGGCAAAAGTACCAAGAATGACATGGAATGACAAAATGGCATTTTTTGGGGGGGGCCTGGTCGTGAGGCCTGAATTCTGGACCTGAGCTCTGTTCCTCAGCTCAATGCTAGCGCTCTACCACTTGAGCCATAGCGCCACTTCCGGCTTTTTTCTTTTTTCTTATGTGGTGCTGAGGAATCAAACCCAGGGCCTCATGCATGCAAGGGAAGTGCTTTACCACTGAGCCACCTTCCCATCCCCATCTATGTTATTCTTTTCTGGCTATTCAGTATTTAGAATTGGGAAAATGTAAAATACACTTGCCCTATAATGAGGCTGAATGAGGACATTTATGAAATTTACTTTGGTATAATACAAACCATGATAGGTTATTTTACTCAAATATAAATAAGAATTGTTCAAATTTTCTGTTTAAGGACATGGCAAATTTCTACCACCCTTTGAAAAAGAAAATGCTAGCAGAGAAACCTAGCTTTGACATCTCTAGTTTTGTCTCAGTGTGTGCGCTCAGGAAATGAAGTGCTTGTTGCTCTTGGGTGAACCATGGATACTGAACATCTGTTCTTTGAAGAACTTGATATTGTTTGGCTTAGCGATTTCTATGTAGTGCTTGCACCTCTTTAAAACAGCAGTGAGCATAAAAATACAAAAGTACTAAATGTCAGCCTGTGGTGTGGAGCCACCTGGATTTTTTTTTGGAGGTCCGGTCGTTAACACTGATTAGCAATAGGTGTAGAACTTTGAAGTGCCATCCAACGTAGTGTCATAGCTTAAGTTCTAATGGAATAATTTTAGAGTAAATCTCAGAGAGATCTACTTAACTCACAACTAAATATATATGTGTATCTTTAGATATACTATATGGGTAAAGGTATATAATATTTAAAATGATTATTAAGTACAATGTGATGAATATTGTTAAATATTTGTTATTAAGTTTAATAAAGTTTTACGATGATTATAAGTATTATCTAAAATAATTGTATTTTAAGAATAGACATGCAGTATTTTCTTGTGAAAATTACTCTTCTAATAATGGAAAAAGGACATGATGTTTGAGGCTATCTTGGATCAAGTATTTGGCTCCTATTATCTCTCCAATTTCTGACAATTCCATGTGATTTTCTTATGTATTCTGTGCATTCTTTGTTTATCACCTGTCAGTATGCAGTCATAGTATGCTAGTGCAGTAATCAAAGTAGCAAGTATAACCTCCAAGATTCCTCAGAATTATTCAACAGAGGTGGAAATGTCCATCTACCACCTGGATCAGTTTGTCCCTGTGATACTTTGTGTACCTCATTCTCTCTGGACAACCATTTCTTGTTGTTTTTAAATGACTTCTTTATTTTGATGTTATTAGTATCCACAAAATATTGCAAAAACTTAATTTTTAATCCTCACATTCAGTAGGTTTTGGATTTCTGTTAAGTCGTGGTACATAGGAGTCTCAATACAATGTCGATTTTTGAGAAGAACGCATCTTGATCAATGTCACTTCTTTCATCTCTCCTCCACATCTCTGCCAATCCCACTCATCCAATCAGGTTTCTTAATATTGTTTTCACAGATATTTTCAACCTTCCTCTCTCCGTTTATCTGTCCCTACTCCTTGATCTCCCTACCCTATGTGGTTCTGGAGAGCATCTGCTACTTCTGTACTGCAAGCTGGCTCAGTAGTGTGAGAGCGCCCAGTGTCTCCTTGAAGAGGCAGAGCCTTCATGAAAATAACTCTGCCATTACCACGGTGTGCAGAAGAAGCTTTCACAAGATGAGCGGGATTAAACAAATCCTGGAAGCCAAGGAAGATAAAATGGACTGGGGGCTGGGCTGGGGGTGGGGGTGTTGTATGGGGAGGAAGGAGTGGAGAGGACCCTGAACCAGGCCTTGGAACTTCTGAGAGCACAGACTTCAGTCTCTCCTGTGTAATTTCCTGGAGAGCTACTCCCCGGATAAAGCAAAGAAGCCTGTCAAGAACTAGGTGAATAACTCTGGCAGCCGCTCTGGTTCGGCTTTGTGCAAATCTCTTCCAGTATCTTACTCCACAAGCATGAGACAATCAGGAGGCCTGCTCCTCACGAGGGTCTCCCTTCAGCCACCTTCCAGTCAGTCTTGTCCTAAATAAAAATTATATATATATATATATGTATATATGTATATATATATACATATATTTCTTGAGCTCTTTCTGTAGCTCTTACTTAAGCCAGTAATATTCTGTTATCAAAAATCTAACAAAGACACAAAAAGAGTAACAGAAAAGAAAATTATACAGTAATATTCCTGATCAACAGTCTCAAAAGAATCTTTTAAACAGGATTAGAAAATTGAGTGAAAGAAAATCCAAAAGATTGTATATCAGAATCAACTTTCACTCCAAGGATGTGAGAATAGCTCATAATATACCAATTAATAAATATAGGTGATCACATAATAAAATGAAACATAAATGTTATGTGCTCATCTTAACAGATGGAATAAAATGAACAAATGTCAACATGAATTTATGAATAAAAGGGCTGAGGAAATTAAGTACATCTATGTCGTATCTCAGCACAATAAATAATGAAATACACAAATCCATAGCCAACATCAACCTAATAAGAAAAATTCTGGAATCAATACAGACAAGATTAAAAATAAGTCAAGGATGTTCATTTTTAACAATATTATATAATATTGCAATATAATTGATAGCTACAGAATTTATTTAAAACAATGATTCAAAATGTAAACAAATAAAAAATAACCTGCAGAAAACCTAGAGGTAAACACCCATTGCCACAGACAATTGATTCTCAAGAAGGGTGCTAACAACTCACAATAGAAAGAGGACAGTCTCTTCAGCATGTATTTCAGGGATAACTAGATATTCACATACAGAAAAAAGAAAATTGACTCTCCTTGTATATTAAGGCATATAGTAAGGTTGGATATGCATTGTGAAGGCAGAATGAATGATACTAAAAAGTCCCACATGTGGTTTTGGCTATGTTAAATTCAGTTCCAAAAGGGAAGAATGATTAATTCCAAAGTCATAAGAAAATGATTCTTGGCAAATTAATGTGATTTTAGGATAAGCTACTAATGTGGATATAGGAATATTTAAAAATGTCTCTGCTAGATAATATAATCCAGAATATATTGCATAAAAATTTCAATAGAACCTTTATCTTGAGTAGTGAAAACAAGAAGCAATTGTGCAATTACAAGGAGTTTCGTAATGATCATAATTGCACTGTACATTAGTTGACCAATAATCAAAGACATAGAAAAACATGTAAAGAAAGACTAGCATTCTCTTGTAGAAACACTGTATCTGGAATTAGTTTTATTCTTATTGATATTGTTCTTAAGTGGCTTCTGTGTATTTTATCATATATCCATTTGACTCAGGTAACATTTGAGTAAATAAAAAATCAATTAATGGAACAAAATGTCGAATGAAAAACTGCTTAATATAGTAGTCTTGAATTTTGTAATATATAACTTGGAAATTATGTCAACTATTTCTATCAAACTTATTTAATTTGGAAAGACAAAGATATTCTTAATACTTCAAAACTGTTTATGTCAAAACAGTGAAAAATCATGCAGATTTGCTCAGTTGAATCAGGCAGCGTTGTCAATGTTTTGTTTTTGAAATAGTGTAAGATTTTGAGTTCAATTTCTTTACAAATTTCCTGCACACAATCTCTCTGTAAATATTTATATGCGGTAGTCTTTGGTCATAAAAGAAAGTTTCTATAGCAGGAAAAAATTAATACTGTAATCAGATCTAATGCTTGGTGCTGTCAGAATAACTTCTTCCCTGGTTTGTGTCTGGTACAGTTGTTAACTTGGAGACTGTATAAATAGATTTAAAGCAATGAACATGAAAGAGAAAATTCAGATGAAATGGCATCTACTTATAAAAACATATTTGTATATTAAATTCAATTAAAGTATGACAAATATCTTTCATGCTATCTTATATCCAGGATGTATAACTTAAATAAAGAGAAATAACTATTCCTAGAGAAATACTGGTGATTTTTATCAGAGATTAACAATTCAGTCTAGAAAATTAGAACCACCCAGGGGACAAGTCTACATATAATTTAGGAAAAAACTCTCTCTATTATCCCCATTTATGTTTCTTATTTTTGAAAAAGTAAAACAAGTCTTTCAAATTAGCTGTTGACAATTAGCAACAAAATTTGGACATATGTCATTTTTAAGTTGACTATAAAGGAATTATTATTATTGAATATAATCAATATAATCCCAAGAATAGTGTTTACCAGTTATTACTAGCTACCATTCAATTTTTGTCATTTGTTTGGGGAATGACCAAATTCCAAACAGGTAAGAAAAACAGTTTACTTGTGGGATAAGGATGCAGCCTGCTACACTGGCCCCTCAGTACCTGAGCAGAGGCTGCAAGGAGCTGAGGACAGTATTCAGGTAACTGATGAGGAAGAGGGAGAATCAAGAGAGGGTGAAGGACACAGGGAGATGCCTGTTGGGAATGATGCTGTGATAGCAAGAACAACAAAATTTTATTCAAGCATAAGCAGGAATCATATCTGGTCTGCATGAAATGGGATAATATTTCTAAAGCACATAATTTATACAAACATTAAAGGAATAGAAACTTGTCTGAACTACTTGTCTTGTTCCTGGACATCAAGACAAGGAATGGGAGTAGGGACATCAATGTTAGAAGATGTATCTCAGCTCTTGTCTTCCACTGCTTTATGCAATTACTTTTTTTCATTTTAGGAAACAGACCTCAAAATGCATCATCTATACAACGGGTTTATTTGCAAGATCACTGTGTATTAGAACCATTGGAATCTATTATTAAAATTGAATGTGATTGCACAGATTTGTAAAAAAATCCCTATAAATACATAAAAAGTTAAAATACATAAAAAATTAAACAAATGAATAGAAATTAGAAAGATTGTATGGTATGACATTGATACCCTTCGCATTCAATGAATAGGAAAAATAACTGTACAACATGATAAAATCATTTCCATGTCAGTGCATTGTGGTGGGAAAAGTTGCTATTTAAGTATGAAGAAAGAAATGTTATGGAAAAGGAATTTATATCCAGATTACAATACTGAAAAAATAAAGAATTATGGTTGATGAATCGTTTAATCAAAATAGCTACAATTGAGAAATTGTGATGCCTGGAATAGTTTCTTTGTCTCTATAATGTTGAAAAATGGGTCCCGAGACACAGAGGTAGGAGAAAAATGGCAAAAGATTTATTGAACAAAAAAGAGAAGCAGATCTCCCTCTAGATGGTCGAGGCCCCAGTTGAGGACAGCTCCTGGGATGCCTTGTGCAAGGGATAAATAAGGACTCTCTAGGAGAGACTATGTGACTCCCAAGGCCATGTAGGTCATATTAGTTCCAGGCCCAATCAGAGTTTCCACATAGCTTGTATGAGCACCCAGTGTGTTCATTACCTTTTCTCATGGACACTCACCTGTGGAGTTCCATCAACCTGTTGGTCATGTGCCAATATTCCAGGAATAGCAAGGCATGATGTGATGTCCAAGGACACGCATACAGTACTGGTGAAGACCAACGCAGCAGGTTAATAGGAGGGGTCTTTGCTTTGATTGCCGAGCCAAGCTTTATTTCTACTCTTAGCTATCACAACATTGGCTTATTTTAAGCTCTTACCCTTTTTATGTTTATCACTATCTATTATATCAATCAAGTTTCTGGCTGACTATTAATGATCTTCAGAGTATACAAAAAGTGGTTCCCCATAAAAATAAAATAATAGGACTGGGAATTTTGTCTAGTGGTACTTGATTGCCGAGCCAAGCTTTATTTCTACTCTTAGCTATCATAACATTGGCTTATTTTAAGCTCTTACCCTTTTTATGTTTATCACTATCTATTATATCAATCAAGTTTCTGGCTGACTATTAATGATCTTCAGAGTATACAAAAAGTGGTTCCCCATAAAAATAAAATAATGGGACTCGGAATTTTGTCTAGTGGTAGAGTGGTTGGCTAGCATGCATGAAACCCTGGGTTTGATTCCTCAGTACCACATTAGCAGAAAAAGCCAAAAGTGGCTTTGTGGCTCAAGTGGTAGAGTACTAGCTTTGAGCAAAAGAAGCACAAGGACAGTACCCAGACCCTTAGTTCAGTCCCCAGGACAGGCAATAATAAATAAATAAATAAATAAATAAATAAATAAAAACAATGCATACTTTAATAAGATATGGTTTTAGAGTAGAGGGCATTCTCATTGAAGTCAGAAATAAAGATTCCTAACCCTTCGGTACAACATCTTTACAATAAAGAAAATTTTTTTTTAAAAAAACACAAAATTCCTATCTAGAAGTATCACAAAACAATTCTTTGAGCAAAATATTCTTACACAGCACACACCTCCTATAAATGTGCTAAGTATTATGATACAAATGATATCACATTGCATCTTCAGATACAACGAAGAGAAGGGGTTGAGTTGGTGATATCTTTTCCAAAAAAGCAGTTTATATAGAAGTATATGAAAGAGTTGATTTATATTAATAGAAATAATTTTTGAACAATCAATCTGTTTTCCATTTCATCTTCTGCCCAGCAATCTTCTCTTAAATGTCCTTCTGATGAGCAAATCCAGCTTATCCTGTCTCAAAATGTTGTGGCCTCTTCTCTTTGCTGGAGTTTATATCTATTATTTTATCTCCAATGGTCGGCTATTTTAATTTATGACTTAGATGTCCTTCCTTGTTGAAAAGGTTTGTCACACTGTTCTTCATTCCCAAATCCCATTACCACCAAACTACTCCATTTCTTACTTTTAAAAGATTTCTCTTTTTCCAGAAGTATCTTCTTTTTACTTTTATTGTATACTCTCTCATTTATGTCTTATAAAAACAAAGCAACAGTATTCCCTGAGAGTGTACCCCAGTTTTATTTTAGTTCATGACAGGTAACTGGAGTTTTAGGAATCTGAACAAATGGATAAATGATACATTAATGAGATGACACAAGAAAAATATAATATAAGCAATTCATGCCAGCTTTTAACTTTGATGAATAGCTTTCAATTTAAAGATAAAAGAATTTACTAAGAAAAAAACTGGGGGAAATAACATGACCTATTCTGTACTTTTTGAAATAGCATTTTGACAACTAGTGAAAATCTGTACCAAAATAAGAAAGCAAGATGGATTTAAAGAATTGAATCTTATAATGATTTACATGTAAGACTAACAGAAGAAAAAAATGTATTTCCAAAAAACTATAGAGTAAAATGGATGTGAGCAAATAAAAATAGATACTTACCATGAAGGACAGAGCAGAAAAGAATGACCTAAACACTACTGCAAATTCCTGTGCCGTTGTTGTCCTATATTCATGGTATCTTAAGATTTCATGGTGTGTTGTGGTTGATGTTTCCATAGAAACCATTAAGTGCTGTTTAGTATTTTAGTACCTGTGCACTTGCTAATTCAAATAGGATAAATATATGAAAGAAATAACACTTTCAATCATCTGCCTAATTCTGCACATTATTATAAGGATTTCTAATTCCAGGCAAAAGTTTCTTGACATATATTTTGGTAGATTATGAATAGATTCTCCTAAACATAATTTTATCTAAACACCTTAATATAAACACTTAATTTTTGTTATTAATAATTATTTAAAATTTGCTTTTTTTTTGGTTTTGTTACCACTGGTATTCAAACTCAGGGTCTTTGACTTGTTTTTCAGGCATTCTAGCTCTTGAAATACACCTGAGGTCATTGTTGTTTGTTTTTAGTGTTAATTTTTTATTAGTTGGTTTGTTTTTTAAGGGTTTTATAGTGGCCTGGGCTACATTTCTCCTATTTACATAACCCTAATACCATACCTTCTGTTGGTGTTTAAAATATTTTATTAGTTCAGACGGGGGCTTGCAAATCATTTTGGCAATAGACTCTAAATATGATCTGCTTGACTCAGTCTCCCACATAGCTAAACATGAGCTACGATGCTTAGCCACAAATTTGAAATATATCATTTCCCTTTAGTTACCGAATTACTACCCAGATCAATTAAAGAATTAAATAATGGATATACAATTCCAAAAAGAAGAAGTCAAGTTGTCTTTATTGGTAGAGGTATGAACTGATGCAGTCAAAAGAAAAATAGAGGGGCTGGGAAGGTGTCTCAGTGGTAGAGCGCTTGCCTTGCATGCCTGTGGCCCTGGGTTTGATTCCCCAGCATCACATAAACAAAAAGAAAGAAAGCCAGAAGTGGTGCTGTGGCTCAAGTGGTAGAGAGGTAGCCTTGAGCTGAAGAGCTGAGGGACAGCGCCCAGGCCCAGACTTCAGGCCCATGACAGGACCCCCCCCCCCACCAAAAAAAAAAAAATAGATTCCATCCAGACAAAGTCGCAGGTTAAAAAATCAATTAGATAGTTTTTCAATATACCAGCAATGAAGAGACAGAAAAAGTATCAGGGTAACATTTCTATTGTCAATAACCTCAAGAAATAGAATATTTATGAATAAATTTAATGTTGTGAAAGATTTCTCAGAGGAAATTCATAAGATATTAAAGAGGAAATTGAAAATACTAGCATAT
>NW_027205150.1:12500-17169 GCF_024711535.1 Dipodomys merriami | reverse complement strand
GTTTCCAGACCTGTGTGCGTGACGTGTACCTACCCTCTCTGTGTTAGAAGAAACCTCTCTCTGGCCTTCCCCCTGCCCTTTCCCTGCCTGTGAAGGGGGGGGGGGCGGGTGGGGGCGGGGGGAGGGAGCGTGTTGTGGGACGGGCGGGCGGCGGACTTTCACAAGTGAGCGGGGTGCCTCCCGAGGGCTCGTCTCTTGCTGGAGCCGACCCATCTTTGGGAGTTTTTTGTTGTTGTTGTTGTTGTTGTTGTTGGTGGTGGTGGTGGTGGTGGTGGTGGGACGAGCGCTCACTTGCCCTTTTCTGGCCATGTTGGGTGGGGGTGGGGGTCTTGCCACGGGCGGCGGAGGTCGTGCGGGTGGCCGGTTCGTTTTCTCTCGTGGTGCAGGCCTGCCGTCTTTGCCGCCCCTTCCTGCTTGGGACCGATCCCGGCTTCCCGGTTCTCGGGTTCGGGCCGCTCCGTTCGGGCGACTCCCGTCCTGGTTCCTGGTTTCACTTTGGTCGCTGGCGGCGGCGGCGGCGGCGGCTCGATCTCGGTCTAGGTCTCTGGTGGCTCTGGTGTCGTTCGTGAGGTCGCAGAGAGGACCCGGCTGCAGGTCCTGACCTAGGTTGTGCCTCTCGGTGCGTGGCGGTGGGGAGTGAGGCGATTCGTTTCCGTGTTCTGTGTCTCCGGAGCTCAGAGCCGGCCGGCGCGCGCCGATCCGGGGTACGGCGGCTCGGTGGAGTCGGTCGTTGGAAGGCGGTTGTCGTGCTCCCCCTGGCGTCCGCCTTGATATGACAGTCCCCTCGTTCTCAGCCGAGCGAGCGAGTGAAGGAGGAGGTCTGGCGGCAGCGAGCCGGGCGGAGGCCCGGCCTCTACCGGGTGCCGGGCGCGACTGTCGCCGTGGTGTCGCTGTGGCGCCGGGGCGGCTGTTCTGTCGGACTTTGCGCCCGCAGGCGAGCGCGGGGTGGGGCCGTGAGTCGCCGCTCTCTCTTCCGTGCCCGGTCTGTGCCGGGGGTGGCGGCTTGGTCGGGTCGACCAGTAGTTCTGTCTGGGCCCGACGCCTTGTCCTCCTCCCCTCCCGTAGTTCTGTCTGGGCCCGACGCCTTGTCCTCCTCCCCTCCCTGGACTCTGGTCTTTGAGGGCGAAAGAAGGAGAGTACGAGGGACGTCTCGGGAGTCGGGGGAAAGGGTCCCCGGGTGAGCCGCTAGGTGGTGGGGCCGGTCCCGGCCCGGACTCGGACCACCCCCCCTCCCCGGAGTCACCTCCGAGTGAGCGCTTGGCGCGTGCCGGGCGCGAGGGCCTGGGTCGCCGGCCCCGTGTGGTCTCCCTCCACGGCCCCGGAGGCCGGAGGACAGACCTCTGCGGCGGGAGGAGCCGTGGGCACGGCCGAGGCGAGCCTCGGGGCCGGGACCTACACCCCCCCCCCTCCCCGACATAGGATGGTCGTCGGAGTCACCTCCGAGTGAGCGCTTGGCGCGTGCCGGGCGCGAGGGCCTGGGTCGCCGGCCCCGTGTGGTCTCCCTCCATGGCCCCGGAGGCCAGAGGCCAGACCTCTGCGGCGGGAGGAGCCGTGGGCACGGCCGAGGCGAGCCTCGGGGCCGGGACCTACACCCCGCCCCTCCCCGACATAGGATGGTCGTCGGAGTCACCTCCGAGTGAGCGCTTGGCGCGTGCCGGGCGCGAGGGCCTGGGTCGCCGGCCCCGTGTGGCCTTCCTCCACGGCCTTCTCCACGGCCCCGGAGGCCGGAGGACAGACTTCTCCGGCGCGAGGAGCCGTGGG
The DNA here is from genome assembly GCF_024711535.1 of Dipodomys merriami. NCBI lineage: Eukaryota > Metazoa > Chordata > Mammalia > Rodentia > Heteromyidae > Dipodomys > Dipodomys merriami. The sequence continues at coordinate 15,408 of NW_027205150.1, read as the reverse complement.
CACGGCCGAGGCGAGCCTCGGGGCCGGGACCTACCTACCTACCGTCTGCGGTGTGCGCGATGGCGGGGACTTGCCCGGTGGGCCCTGCGTAGGGGAAAAGTCGAGGCGGAGGGGGCACCTCGGGAGTCGGGGACCCGAGCCCGGGAGTCCCGCGTGTGTGCGTGCTGGCGGCAGGGCGCTCACCACCGACCCCGCGCGGTGTGGGTGTGGTGGCTGGGTGCCTCTCGGAGTGGGTGCCTCGCGTCTGCCGGGGGAAGGCTCCCCGTGCCGCTCGTGCCGTGAGCCCGTGCGCACCCGGGGTAGTGGGGCGGGTGCGTCCCCTGACCCCGCTCCCGCCCTCTCTCTTCGTCTGTCTTCGCCTTATGTGGTCGACCAGCTGTCCCTGAGAGTTCCGTGTCTGGCTCTGTTGGGGACGTGTTGGGGACAGGTGTCCCCGATGTGGTTTCCGAGAGGTCCCTGTCGCCAGCGAGTTGTCGCCCCTGCGTGACCAGCTGGTTTTGGCGTGGTGACGTGAGGATTTTGTACCTGCAGGAGGGTGCTGGCATGCTGTGTCCCGGTGGCTGTCAGCGGGTCTTTTGGGGCTCTCTCGGATGCTGTGTGCCGGGCCTTTCCCGTCTCTTCCCGGTCCGGGTCCCCCTGCCCTTCCCCCCGCACCCCGGGCTCCCGCTGCCCTGAGCAGGCCTTGCCCCTGTGGTGGCTCGTGGGTGTGGTGGTGGTGGTGGTGGTGGTGGTGGTGGTTGGTTGGTGGCTGAGTGAGTCCCGTCGTCCTTGATCTCTCCCCCGCTCCCGGTGCCGGATTCTGGCCCTTGCCTCGGCACGCCGAGGAGGAGAGTGGTTGGTTGCCTGGGGTGCATAGGTAGGCCCGCGCGGTGTGCTTCCCTCGCCGTGGCCGGCTTGAGGAGGAAAAGGCGGGGGGCGAGTCCTGCCTTGCCTTGCCTGTGCGTGTGCGGCATCCCCGTCCTGCCGTCGTGCTCGTCCGACCTCCGTGGCTTTTTTTTTTTTTTTTTCCCCCCCCCTATCGCCCCTAGCTCCAACTCCCCCGACCTGCCGCTTCCCGATGGCGGGCCTGGTCGGCCGCTGACCTGCGCTACTCCCGAGCGCTGTCCGTGGTTCTTTTTCTTTTTCTTTTTTTCCTCTCTAGCTTCTTTCGGCTCTGTGCCCGGTGGAGGTGTCCTGGTAATCCCGAGCGCCAGGGACGCTGAAGCCCGTGGTACTTTTTTTATTTTTTTATTTTTTTAAGTTTTTTTTTTCTTTTTTTTCTTTTTTTTTTTTTTTTTTTCCTTTTACCTCGCTCGTTACTCACGAAAGGTTGTCTGTCCTGGCTACGCTTTTATCCCAGGCTGTTGGCCCTCTCGGGAGCCGAGCTTCCTGGGCCCCACCGCCTCCCGAGTGCCGTGTGGCTGTCTTCTCCGCCCCCTCGGTGTGATTGATGTGGTGACGTTGCGATCTCCTTCGGGCCCGGGCCTAAGCTGCGCCAGGCGAGGGACGGACATTCATGGCGAATGGGACCGCTCTTCTCGTTCTGCCCGTGGGCCCCTGCCCTCACCGTCCCACCGTGCCGGCGCCGGTGGTGTGCGGGGAGGCAGGGGTGCGGCAACCGGGTCCGGCTGCGCTCTCCCTGCCCTCGCCGTGAGGTCGGGGACTTGTACACGCTGGAGGAGGGGGGGCGCCCCTGATCTTGCTCCTCTCTTCCCGTGACTCGTTATCGGCACGGGGGTCGGCTCTCTCCGCGGAGAGGGAGGGTCGGTGCTCCGTGCTTGCCCGTGCTGTGTGGTGTGAAAAGCCGCGCCTCGCGCTCTGCCCTCTTGCGGTGCTCCCGGAACGCTCCCGGTCGGTTCTCTCAGGTGCCTGAGGCTGAGTGGTGGTGTCGTTCCCGATCCCGGCGTTGTCCGTTGCCTTGTGCCAGCCTGCTGCCCGTGGTGTGTCCCGGCCGTCCTTGGGTTTGTGGGGCTTGTGCGAGTGAGAAAAAAGTTATCGCAGAGATTGACGTCTCTGCTGGGGGGGGGGTCGAGGCGGTTCCCCAGAGGAGGAGCGCTCTTCCCTTCTTGCGCCGGGCGGGTGGCTTCCCCGCATGAGCTGCCGGCCCTGGTCCTGGCTTGTCTTCCCTGCCGTGTCACCTGGCTCTTGTTGCACCGGGGGACCTGAGATGTTGCAGTGGGAGGCGAGCCGGGCCTGTGCGGGCTTTCCCGCCCGTGTGCGCGACCTTGCTCTGGCCCCGCACGGCAAGGCCGACCGACCAGGGTTGGTGTTGCTGCTGCCGCAGACCCCCCCCCGCCCCACCCCTCCCTGCCACCCGTGGTGGGAAGGATGGACGCCTTTGATGTGTGCTGGTCCCGGCGGGGTTCCCGTCGGGGTTGGGTGCGGGCCACCCTCAGAGTGAGGAGAGGTTCTCTAGCGATCCTCGTTCGGGAGGCGGCGTTCGCTGCCGGGTTGGCGGGGGCCCGCCCCCGATGGGCTCCCGCGGCCCTGCCGCTCCCTGTCCCGCTTTTGAGCGTTAGTGGCTGCCCGCGTTGGTAACTGCGTGCCCGCGCCTCCCCCCTCCGAGCTGGGGGAGGGTCCCGCGGGGCCTCTCCCGGGCCGTCGTCTGGTGTGGTGAGTGGAGGACGTTCCCGATCCGTCCCCGCCCCTGCCTCGCGCGCGGTGTGTCGAGTGGCGGAGCCTGGAGCCTGTGCTGGGTCGCGATGCGAGGACGTGTGGTGTGTGGCTTCCCGGCCTCGTGCTTGGGGTGCCGTGGGGTTTTGGGGGGTCCCGTCCCCCTCCCCCTCCGGCCCCTGGCGACGCTGTTCCCGAGCGTCTGTGTGGGCCGCCGCCCGTTGGCGACGACGGCGCCGTGCCGGGCGCCGGGCCCCGCGGTGTTCCGGGGCCGCCGTGCCCGTGGTGGTGTGCCGCTCGGGGGGGTTCTGGCCCT
>NW_027205149.1:0-17176 GCF_024711535.1 Dipodomys merriami | reverse complement strand
AGTGAAGCAGTTGATGGAGGGGATTTCTTACTGAGACCGCAGGGCAACCTCAGGTGTAGGAAATCCTACAAGCCCAGAAGCTCCTTGCTCCAGGCAGTGCTGTTCTCCTCCATCCTCTAACATGATTTCCCTACATGGTGCAATTGTATGAGCTAACTAATTTCAGAAATGAAAACAAAACAAACAACCAACAAGCAATATACTATGTATCTTAAAAAAGACTTAAACAACAGCAAACACATACAGGGCTGGGAATGTGGCTGAGGATAGAGTATTTGCAGAGCATGCATGAAGCCCTGGGTTCGATTCCTTATAAACAGAAAAAGCTGGACTTAGCACTGTGGCTCAAGTGGTAGAATGCTAGCCTTGAGCAAAAAAGAAGCTCAGAGACAGTGCCCAGGCCCTGAGTTCAAGCCCCAAGACTGGCAAAAAAAAAAAAAAAATACACACACACACAGAGACTTGATTCATCTTAAACCCTGTAATAAACCCTATAACGTGTGTGTGCGCGCGCGGGCGCGCACGCACGCACGCGCGCGCGTGTGCCTGCCAGTACTGAGCCACTTGTTTTGGGTCCGGTCGTGGGATCTGAACTCTGGGCCTGGGTGCTGTCCCTCAGCTCTTCAGATCAAGGCTAGTGCTCTACCACTTGAGCCACAGTGGCACTTATGGCTTTTTTTTTTTTTTTTTGGGTCCGGTCGTGGGGCCTGAACTCTGGGCCTGGGCGCTGTCCCTCAGCTCTTCAGCTCAAGGCTAGCGCTCTACCACTTGAGCCACAGCGCCACTTCTGGCTTTTTTCTTTCTTCTTATGTGGTGCTGGGAATTGAACCCAGGGCCTCAGGCATGCAAGGCAAGTGCTCTACCACTGAGCCACCTTCCCAGCCCAGTACTGAGCAACTTGAACTCAGGATCATGTGCTCTCTCACGGCTCTCACTCAAAATTGGTGCTTTACCACTGCTCCACTTCTGGCTTTTTGCTGATTAAGTGGAGGTCAGAGTTTCACAGACTTTCCTGCCTGGGCTAGCTACCAACCATAATCCTCAGATCTCAGTTTCCCAAGCTAGGAAAGTCGTGAGTCAACAATGCCTAGCTAATACCCTAGAACTTTAATACACTGTAAATTTCAATTCATTCTGACCTTGGTAATTTTTGTTGATTTGGCCTTACATTCATAAAGGTTGTGTTTTCCTGCCAAGGGCACATCTAAGATTCACTGTCAGTCACATTTTTTCGTACTCCTACTTTTTATCAGTCTTTCTCAGGTGCCTCTCTCTCCTCTACCTTTCCCCACTAGAAGCCACTCTTCTATCCTTTTCCTATTCCTTTAGCAAGTTTTTCTATTCTTCATCTCACCTCATTACTTGGTCTTGAATATTTGAGTTTTTGTGTGTGTCTGTCCTAGAACTTGAACTCAGGGCATGGGCACTGTCCCTAAACTTTTTTTTGCTCAAGGATAGAGCTCTACCACTTGAGCCACAGCTCCACTTAAAGAGTTTTTGGTAGCTAAGTGGACATGAGTCTTATAAACTTTCTTTTCTTTTTCTTTTTGTCGGTCGTGGGGCTTGAACTCTGGGCTTGGGCACTATCCCTGTGCTCTTCGGCTCAAGGGGAGTGCTCTAACACTTGAGCCACAGCTCCACTTCCGGTTTTCTAGTTGTTTATTGGAGATAAGAGTATCAAGGACTGGGCTGGGAAGGTGGCTCAGTGGTAGAGCGCTTGCCTTGCAATGCATGAGGCCCTGGGTTCGATTCCCCAGCACCACATAAGCAAAAAAGAAAAAAAAGCCGGAAGTGGCGCTGTGGCTCAAGAGGTAGAGCGCTAGCCTTGAGCTGAAGAGCTGAGGGACAGCGCCCAGGCCCAGAGTTCAGGCCCCACAACTGGACCCAAAAAAAAATAAAGAGTATCAAGGACTTTCCTGCCCCGCTGGCTTTGAACCACGATCCTCAGATCTCAGCCTCCTGAGTAGCTAGGATTATAGGTGTGGTCCACCAGTGTCAGGCATCAATGGTTTTTGTTTTTTTTAAATGTAAGTTCTTCAAATTTTATTACTTTCTTTTGTTGTTGTTGGTAGTAATGGTACTGGGGTTTGAACTCAGGGCTTAAGTGCTGGCTAAGCAAGTGTTCTACCACTTACTCTTCTTCACTTTAGTTGTTTTTCAGGTAGGGTCTCACATTTCTGCCTGGAGCCAGCCTCAGACTGATAAACTCCTACCTACAGCCTTCTGTGTGGCTAGGACTACAGACATAAGCCACTATGCCTGGATTACTGACCAAGATAGGCTCTCATTAATTTCTAGCTCTTTTTTTTTCTTTGCCAGGGCTGTACTCAAATGAGGATCCTTCTGATCTCTATCTCCCAAATAGCTGGGCTTACAGGTTTGGAAGCCTGGTGGGTTTTTTGGCTTTGTTTTTGTTTTTTGAGACAAGATGTCATTGAATAGCTCACACTGGCTTCAATCTTATATAGCCCAGGCTTGTCTTGAACTATAAATGTAACAAAGGCTGGCATCAAACTCACAGTCTTCCTGCCTCAACCTCCCAAGTGCTGGAATTACAAGTGTATGCCACTATATCTGACTTTCCTTAGATTATGTCTTGGAAGTAAGACTATATAGGAGACAAGATGCTATAATTGGGCTGGGAAGGTGGCTCAGTGGTAGAGCGCTTGCCTTGCATGCCAGAGGCCCTGGGTTCGATTCCTCAGCACCACATAAGCAAAAAGAAAAAAGCCAGAAGTGGTGCTGTGGCTCAAGCAGTAGAGCGCTAGCCTTGCGCTGAAGAGCTGAGGGACAGCGCCCAGGCCCAGAGTTCAGGCCCCATGACCGGACCCAAAAAAAAAAACAACCCAGCAAGATGCTATAATCCCAGGCCATGGGTTCAATACTAATACTAATATGATATACATTCTCATTAGTAAAAGTAAAAAATAAAACAGATACAGCCTGGAACATATAGAGAGAATATCTCTGAATCAATACAATAATAAAGTGTCAGTGTTCTTTTCCATTAACAAAGAAGTGGGATGGGATGTTTTTAATGTTACTTCTTTCTGCTTTGTTTGGATTTTACCAAGTCGTACTGTTGTTATACACAGTGTAATACCGTTTCCAAAGGCTCCTGTTGGATGGTTGTTGTTGTTGTTTACTTACCTCCAGAGCCCTCTTGTAGTCCCCCAGGTGAAAGGCACAGTAGCCAATCCATAGATTAGTATCTTGTTCTTGCTCTCCAGCATGGCGTTTGAACTTCAGGTTAGAAATTCATAGAGGAAAAAAAAAGAAAATCATGAAAACTTTGAGTAGTAAACCTTCAATGTAAAAACATTCTATGTTATGGTATTGATGAATATTCAACATGGAACGTAACAGAAGTAGGGCAATATGCAGTTTTATTAAGTCCATAACTACAGGACTTAGCACAATTACTTTTCTTTTTTTTTTTTTTTTTTGGTCCGGTTGTGGGGCCTGAACTCTGGGCCTGAGCGCTGTCCCTCAGCTCTTCAGCCCAAGGCTAGTGCTCTACCACTTGAGCTACAGCGCCACTTCTGGCTTTTTTCTTTTTGCTTATGTGGTGCTGAGGAATTGAACCCAGGGCCTCAGGCATGCAAGGCAAGCGCTCTACCACTGAGCCACCTTCCCAGCCCCACAATTACTTTTCAATTGTCACATATGTTCACATACCTCCCAATTGCTTTTCTGCAGTTACAGATGTCTTACTCCAGTAAGTATTTAAGTTATCTAACGATTCTGGATGACAGGTAAGGAATGGAAAACCTATTTTAATTTTTTTTGTGTGTGTGGGGGGGGGGTGTGGTCAGTCGTGGGGCTTGAACTGAGGGCCTAGGCACTGTCCCTCAGCTTTTCAGCTCAAGGTGAGCACTCTACCATTTAAGCCACAGTGCCACTTCCAGTTTTCTGGTGGTTTATTGAAGATTAGAGTCTCACAGACTTTCCTGCCTGCGTTGGCTTTGAATCGCAATCCTCAGATCTCAGCCTCTTGAGTAGCTGGAATTACAAGCATGAGCCAATGGCACATGGCCCTATTTGAAATTTTGAAAGCCAAAAAACTAAAGGTTAGAGAGGCTGAGCACTGAAGTCAAGGCTACACAGCAATGTGTTAGAAAATAAAGACTTCAAGTGATGTCTGCCTCCAAACCAACCTCCCGCATTTAGCTCTACACTTCTATCCCATGCCATTAGCATACATATATATTTATTAATAGCTTATAACCTGGGCTGGGAAGGTGGCTCAGTGGTACAGTGCTTGCCTTGCATGCCAGAGGCCCTGGGTTCAATTCCTCAGCACCACATAAGCAAAAAGAAAAAAGCCGGAAGTGGCACTGTGGCTCAAGTGGTAGAACGCTAGCCTTGAGGTGAAGAGCTGAGGGACAGCGCCCAGGCCGAGTTCAGGCCCCATGACCGGACCCCAAAAAAAAAAAATAGCTTATAACCTTTGTTTGAGGAAAATCCATTCACTTGTTCTATTACCCAGGCCAGATCTTCAAGAGTTAAGAATATACAAAGGGGGGCTGGGAAGGTGGCTCAGTGGTAGAGCGCTTGCCTTGCATGCCTGAGGCCCTGGGTTCGATTCCTCAGCACCACATAAGCAAAAAGAAAAAAGCCGGAAGTGGCGCTGTGGCTCAAGTGGTAGAGCGCTAGCCTTGAGCTGAAGAGCTGAGGGACAGCGCCCAGGCCCAGAGTTCAGGCCCCACGCCAGGACCCCCCCAAAAAAAGAATATGCAAAGGAATGGCCTTATTTATGCAATATGGGAGCAAATATTTATGAATACCTCAGCCAACAAAAGAAGAATCTTATTACAGAGGAAAGGACTGAGACTTTGAAGACTGATTCTGAATTGCCATGACAAAGTGACTTGTTTTTTTACTGAATGGGGTGATAAATCAATAATTAGCCAACAGGTGTTCATAGAGTATCATCACAGAGTTGTAGCCAGGGCAAGACAAAAACAACCCTTTAATATTATGTTGTCTCTTCTTAGTTATTAATTTTTTTTGTCAGTCGTGGCGCCTGAACTCTGGGCCTGGACGCTATCCCTCAGCTCTTCAGCTCAAGGCTAGCCCTCTACCACTGGAGCCACAGCGCCACTTCCGGCTTTTTCTGCTAATGTAGTGCTGAGGAATCGAACCCAGGGCCTCATGCATGAAAGGCACCTTCCCAGCCCCTCAGTTATTATTGATAGGCTCACTGTCATATGGCTACACAGTAGTCCTTTTCCAGAAATGTAATAAAATGTAACATAATACAACCAGACCCTGGTGCAAACACTTCCACTTCAGTGTATTCTGCACTCTTCTCTAACACATGTATTCCACAAAGCAGCTCTGAAAAATACAGTTTCCTTAGACTATATACACTAGTAGTACTTAGACTACTTATCTAAGGTACAGATTCCAAAAGAATGCAGTCAGTCCTAAAGAATCTGAATTACAAGCTGGGTGCTGGGGGTTCAAGCCTATAATTCTAGCTATCCTGAAAGTTAGATCTGAGGATAATAGCTTGAAGCTAGCCTGGGGCAGGAAAGTCCAAGAGACTCTTATCTCCAATTAACCACAAAAAAGTCAGAAGTAGAGGAAGGTGTGGCTCAAGAGGCAGAGCACTGGGGCTGGGAAGGTGGCTCAGTGGAAGAGTGCTTGCTTCACATGCATGAGGCCCTGGGTTTCATTCCTCAGCAGCACATAAACAGAAAAAGCCAGAAGTAGTAGGGCTTTCAGCTGAAGAGCTGAGAGACAGTGCCCAGGCACAGAGTTCAAGCCCCAAACTGACAGAAAAAGAAAAAAAAAAAAAAGAGGCAGAGCATAAATCTTAAGTGAAAAAGCTTAAAAGATAATGTTCAGCCAGGGACCAGTGGCTTACGCCTGTAATCCTAGCTACTGAGGAGGCTGAGATCTGAGGATCACGGTTCAAAGCCAGCCCGGCAGGAAAGTCTGTGAGACTCTTATCTCCAATTAACCACTAGAAAACCAGAAGTGGCGTTGTGGATCAAGCGGTAGAGCACTCGCCTTAAGCTGAAGAGCTGAGGGACAGCGCCTAGGCCCAGAGTTCAAGCCCCATGACCGACCAAAAAAAAAAAAAAAGATAAAGTTCAGACCCTGAGTTACACACACACACACACACACAGAATCTGATTGCTCTGATTGCCAAGGCAGGAGCTCAAGCATATTTACATCTTAGTAACACTCCTAAATACTTCTAATACTTTTTTTTATTGTTGTTGTTGGTCATGGGGCTTGAACTTGGCATAGGTGCTGGTTCTGAAGTTTTCTACTCAAGGCTAACCCTGTACCACCTTGAGCCACAACTCCACTTCCCATTTTCTGGTGGTTAATTGGAGATAAGAAGACTCTCATGGAGGGGCTGGGAATGTGGCTTAGTGGTAGAGTGCTTTCTTTGCATGCATGAAGCCCTGGGTTCAGTTCCTCAGTACCACACAAACAGAAAAAAACAGAGTGGAGGGCTGGGAAGGTGGCTCAGTAGTAGAGCGCTTGCCTTGCATGCCTGAGGCCCTGGGTTGAATTCTTCAGCACCACATAAGCAAAAAGAAAAAAGCCAGAAGTGGTGCTGTGGCTCAAGTGGTAGAGTGCTAGCCTTGAGCTGAAGAGCTGAGGGACAGCGCCCAGGCCCAGAGTTCAGGACCCACGACTGGACCCAAAAAAAAAAAAAAAAAAACCAGAGTGGAGCTGTGTGTGGCTCAAGTGGTAGAGTGCTAGCCTTGAGCAAAAGAAGCTCAGGACAGTGCCCAGGCCCCAAGTTCAAGCTCCAGGACTGGCCAAAAAAAAAAAAGTCTTATGGACTTTCCTGCCTGGGCTGGCTTTGAACTGTGATCCTTAGATCTCAGCCTCCTGAGTAGCAAGCATTATAGGTGTGAGCCACCAGTACCCAGTGCTACCAATACATTTTTTTTTAAGTTTTTTTTTTGGGGGGTCCGGTCGTGGGGCCTGATCCCTTGGCCTGGGTGCTGTCCCTCAGCTCTTCAGCTCAAGGCTAGCGCTCTACCACTTGAGCCACAGTGCCACTTCCGGCTTTTTTTTTTCTGCTTATGTGGTGCTGAGGAATCGAACCCAGGGCGTTAAGCATGCAAGGTGAGCGCTCTACCACTGAGCCAACTTCCCAGCCCCTCCAATACATTTTAAAAGGAAAGAACTCCTGGGGTTGTGCAAGTAGATCAATGGTAGAACATTTGCCTGAGGCCCTAAACTCCAGGTGTTGCTTTTTTGAGAATTACTTTCATAAACTATTGAAATATTTTCTGGGTATACGGTACTTTCAAAATAAGCACAGTAGAATTATTTAAAGTTATGTGTCTCTACATGTGTAGGTTAGCTCCATCCTCTATAGGACTAAACATAATCCAAATTTAGCCCTTGGGCTGGAGGCATGGCTCAAGCAATAGAAGGCATGTCTAGCAACATGAAGCATTGAGTTCAAATCCCAAGACTCTCATCAGAAAAAGAAAAAAAAGTTGGCTTTCAACAAATACTACTTTTTTTTTTTTTACTACTTTTTTTTTTAATCTTCAATGAGGTTTATACTTAACTTGGAATCTGGAATCTGTGGCCAAGTAGATTTAGTAGGGGCTTTGTTGAAGAAACCCCAGAGTAAACAGCATTCACCCCAGCCCTGCTATCAAGTCAGGTATTCATCAGACTAACAAGCAAGCCATCTTCTTTGGACATTACCTCTAAGAGAGTAATAGCTCCAGTGAAATCTCTTTGTGAAAGTAGCTCCTCTAGTTTTGGAATCTTCCTACCTTTCTTCTTTCTTCTGTCAGTGTGCTGTGGTTCCCCACCTACTGCAGGTTTGGCTCTTGAAAGCATCTGCAAAAGAAGTAACAAAAGTACATTCAAAACAACATGAACAACAACTAGGGGCTGGGGATGTGGCTTAGTGGTAAAAGTGCTTGCCTACCATGTGTGAAGCTTGGGTTCGATTTCTCAGTACCACATAAATAGAAAAAGCCAGAAGTGGCACTATGGCTCAAGTGGTAGAGTGTTAGCCTTGAGCAAAAGAAGCTCAGGGACAGTTCCCAGGCCCTGAGTTCAAGCCCCAGGACTGGCAAAAAAAAAAAAAAAAAAAAAAAAAAGCCCAGCACTGGTGGCTCATGCTTATAATCCTAGCTATTCATGAGGCTGAGATCTGTGGATCATGGTTAGAAGCCAGCCCAGGCAAGAAAGTCCACGAGACTGTTATCTACAATAAACTACTCAGAAAAATCCAGAAGTGGCACTGTGGCTCAAGTGGTAAAGCTCTAGCCCTGAGCACACAGACAGAGACCCCAGGACTGGCCCCCCAAAACAAAAAAATTTAGCCTGGTGCTGGTGGCTTCTACCTGTAATTATAGCTAGTCAGGAAGCTGAGATCTGAGGATTGTAGTTTAAAACCAGTAATGGGCAGGAAAGGTCATGAGACTCTTATCTCCAATTAACCACCAGAAAACCTGATAGTGGTGCTGTGGTTCAAAGTGGTAGAGTGCTAGCCTTGAGCAAAAAGGACAGAGACAGGGCCCAGGTCCTGAGTTAAAAACCCCATGACCAACAAAAACAAATGAAATTATTTTTATTATTGAGGTGTTTTACAGAGGGGTTACCATTTTATAAGTCAGAGTGATGAGTATATTTCTCTCTTTTTTTGGGGGGGACAGTGTCATGCCTTCCTTTGTCTCCTCCCAGTTTCCTTTTCTCATCCCTATCCACAAGTTACATAAATCATTTTCCACATAGTGTATACTGAATAGCATGACTATATTTATTCACCCTTCCTTCCTCCCTTTCTGCATATCTCTTTTACCGCACAGAAAGAAAACCCAAAGTAAACACACAAATACCACCACCACCAACCACAACAACAAACACCAACATTTTCATTTCCAGGAGTTTGTTTTGACAAATGTATTTATTTTTATTTTTATTTTTTTTGGGGGGGGGTCCGGTCGTGGGGCCTGAACTCTTGGCCTGGGTGCTGTCCTTCAGCTCTTCAGCTCAAGGCTAGCGCTCTACCACTTGAGCCACAGCGCCACTTCCAGCTTTTTTCTTTTTGCTTATGTGGTGCTGAGGAATCGAACCCAGGGCCTTGAGCATGCAAGGCAAGTGCTCTACCACTGAGCCAACTTCCCAGCCCCACAAATAGTATTTTAAATGTCCAGAGTAGTTACCCTTTGAGTTCCTCTCCTAAAGATACCCCCCTTTAGTCTGTGTGTAAATGCCAAGAGTCCTGTATAAGTTATCATGTCTAGTTATATTTGAGGTCTAGCTTCCACATATGAGAGAAAATGTGCAATCTGTCTTGCTGAGCTTGGCTTACCTCACTTTGCATAATTTGTTCAGGTCCATCCATTTCTGTGCAAATGATAAATCTTATTTTTTTCTAATAGATGAGTAAAATTTCATTGTGTGTACATACCACATTTTATTGATCCACTTGTCTGTTGTTGTGGGGCATCTGGCCTATTTCCATTGGTTGTTGTGAATAGCAAGTATCTTTACCATTTCCTGTCTTAAAATGTTCTGGGTAAATGTCCAAGAGTGGTATGGCTGGGCCATAGGGAAGTTCTATGTTTAGTTTTTAGAGGATCCTCCAAACTGCCTTCCAGAGTGATTATACTAGTTTACAGTCCCAGCAACAGTGCAATAGGGTTCCCTTTCCCCCACATCCCCGCCAGCAAAGACAGATATAGATATAGATATATCCTTAAAGGCAAGTAACTTTACATCCAATTCTGACGGTCAGTTTTTGTTTTTGTTTTGGTCAGTCATGGGTCCTGAACTCTAGGCCTGGGCACTGTCCCTCAGCTCTTCAGCTCCCGGCTAGCACTCTACCACTTGAGCCATGGCATCACTTCGGGCTTTTTCTGTGCTGAGGAATCGAACGCAGGGCCTTGTGCATGCAAGGCAAGCACTCTACCACTGAGCCACTTCCCCAGACTGACCGTCAGTTTTCAAGAGTGACAACTTCACAATTTACAAGTCAAATCCAGAAGAAGCTACTCAAAGACTCACGCCCTCCTTTTTTTTCCCTCAAAGATCTATCGTCGTGCACTTAGCTGAATCAACCAGTCTTCTCTATTCACAAAGGTGCTTTCACGCAGCTTCTGCCATCTCGGCGTCCCCTGGTTCAGTTTTCCATCCCATGTGTGGGAAATGAAGCAGGAGAGAAGAAAGCATCCAAGTTTTACATTCGTCTCCCTTCCTTTCCCCTGTGGGAATCGGGGTGCACAAGGAACCTCCCCCCGCCCCCTGGTGTCACACCTAGAGTTTTCCCAAAAGTGTGCTGGGAATCTTTGACCTCAGGTCCCAGGACCTACTCAAAGTTCTCCCTAATCATTAGAAGCCACTCACCATCTTGGCGTCAGTCCTGAGAACCCCGTCTGCAGATGGCGAGCAAAGGCCGAGCTGGGGCGCGTCGCCGCATCTACTCTGCAAGCTCCGTCTCCAGGGCAACGGCTCCCGGAGGCCGGTTCTGCCCGAAATAGGGCTCGCCGGAAACACAGGCCACTCCGCATCTTGGTTCCGCGCCTCTCCATTTCCTGGCTCAGGGTGGAGGATCCTTTCTTGCGGGGTGAGGAGTATCATCTCTGTGCTAACAGCGAAAGTTGCGCCGTGTCTCCACGTTTGAGTTTAGGAAAGCACGAATTAGAATGACAGAGTTTTAACATGCATGTTTCCTGGGACGGCCATTTTCAAGGACCACTTCCGTCTTGGAGGCTGCTGGGCCCTGTGGCGGCTCCTGGCTCTGTCTGGACCCCAGCCCAGCCCAGGCCGGTGGGGAAGCACTGAATTTTATTGAGTTATCTTAATTGTTGTGCTGAGCCGAAGGAGTTGCCCTTTGGGGGCGGAAGTGGCATCCACAGGGCTCTTCGGCTTCAGTACAGCCACACACAATGAGAAGCCGAAAGAAACGTGTGCTGAGAGGACGACGACTGAATTTAACCAAGGTAGCTTTCAAATGCGCTGAGGAATCGAACTCAGGGCCTCAGGCATGCAAGGCAAGCTCTCTACCACTGAGCCACCTTCCCAGCCCTCAAATGCGCTGAGTCAGGGGATGGTGGAGTTGCAAGAGACCTTAGAGAACATCTAATCAAACCCTCAAAATCAAGACTAAGCTGGGCGCCGGAGGCCCACGCCTGTAATCCTAGCTACTGGGGAGGCTGAGGTCTGAGGATCGTGAGACTCTTACCTCCCACACACTACTCAGAAAAGGACGGAAGTAGTTCTGTGGCCCAAGTGGTAGAGCGCAAGCCTTGAACACAAAGTGGCTCCGGAACAGCGCCCAGGCCCTGAGTTCAAGCCCCAGGAGTGGCCTAAATAAATAAATCAGCAGACTAAAAGAATTAACGTTTTAGGCCTGGTAGGGTGGCCTTCCCAGCCCCAACCACCTTCCCAGCCCCAGAACTAACATCTTAATAATACTAATAATTGGGTTTAGTGAAATATTGTGCACACCATCCTGAACAACTGGCCTAATGAGACTCAAGTATATCTTAAGTGCATGGAAAACTTGCTGTCATTCATAACTTCATTTGCATAGTCCTTCAGCTCCAGCCTCAGTCCATCTTGTTGTCTCCTCTTGAAATCAGAGAGTGAATGACTACTTACCTTAATTCACAGATGGGTATATACTTTTTGTATATAACAAGCTTGATTAGTAGGGACACTGAGAGGTACATATTTACACCCCAAAGATGCACAAATTAAGCTAGACACTGGTGGCTCATGACTGTAATCCTAGCGAATCACAAGGCTGACATCTGAACACTGGAAGTCAGACTGGGTAAGAAAGTCTAGGAGACTTTTTTTTTGGGGGGGGGGGTCAGTCATGGGGCTTGAATATAGGGCTTGGGCACTATCCTTGAGCTCTTTTGCTCAAAGTTAGCACTCTACCACTTGGAGCCACAGCGACACTTCTGGTTTTCTGGCGGCAAATTGGAAAAAAGAGTCTCAGGGCCTTTCCTGCCCAGGCTGACTTTGAACCATGATCCTCAAACTCAGCCTCCAGCATAGTTAGGATTATAAACGTGAGCCACTGGCACCCAGGCAGACTATTATCTCCAACTAACCAGAAGTGGAACTGTGACCCAAGTGATAGAGCACCAGCCTTGAGTGAAAAAGCTCAGGGACAGTACCCAGGAGCTGAATCTGAGCCCTGCTCCCAACACACACACACACACACACACACACACACACACACACACACACACACACACACACACACACACACACACACACACACACACACACACACACACACACACACACACACACACACACACACACACACACACACACACACATATTTACCAGCACTGTATTTTTAATTTTTTGCTTCCAAACTCAGAAATAGGGCCAGGAATGTGGCTTAGTGGTAAAGTGCTTACCTAGCATGCATGAAGCCCTGGATTTGATTCCTCAGTGCCACATTAACAGAAAAGCTGCAAGTGGCGCTGTGGCTCAAGTGGTAGAATGCTAGCCTTGAGCCAAAGAAGCTCAGGTGGAGTGCCCGGGCTCTGATTTCCAGCACCAGCACTGGCAAAACAAAACAAAACAAAAACTTCAGAAATAGCCCCACTTTGGGTTAAGTTTAGAACAAAAAAAAATTTTTGGTTCCTCATTTACAGTAGTATTCTCTATACATATTTTTGACAGCTTAACTACAATGCCATTCAAATCATAATTTTTTAAGAAGTATATATCTGTGCTTTTCAATATATTCACTCTCTTGTGTGTAGATAGATTACCACTATTCACTCTGGAACATTTTCATCATCCCAGAAAGGAACCCCACATCCCTTATCATTCTATCCTCTCCCTAGCCTCTAGTGATCACTAATCTGCTTTCTGTCTATAGATGTGTCTATTTTGGTTATTTCATATTAATGAAGTCATACAAGAATTACAAAAATATTTTGTATGTTTGTGCCAATACTGGGGCTTAAACTCTGTCCTGACTGGCATCTCTTAGCTTTTTTTTTTTTTTTTTTTTTGTGGGGGGAGATCAGTTGTGGGGCCTGAACTCTGGGCCTGGGTGCTGTCCCTCAGCTCTGCAGCTCAAGGCTAGTGCTCTACCACTTGAGCCACAGTGCCACTCCTGGCTTTTTTCTGCTTCTGTAGTGCTGAGGAAATGAACCCAGGGCCTCATGCATGTGAGGCAAGCACTCTACCACTGAGCCACCTTCCCAGCCCCTTCTTAGCTTTTTTTGCTCAAGGCTGGCACTCTACCACTTGAGACACAGTTTCACTTTTGGCTCCTTGGTGGTTAATTGGAGATAAAAGTCTTGAGGATTTTCCTGCCTGAGCTGGCTTCAAGTCTGGATCCTTAGATCTCAGAGTCCTGAGTAGGTAGGATTACAGGTACGAGTTACTGCCCACAGCTAAATAAAATGTTTTATTTATTTATTTATGTCAGTCATGGGGCCTGAACTCTGGGCCTGGGTGCTGTCCCTCAGCTATTCAGCTCAAGGCAAGTGTTCTACCAGTTGAGCCACAATGCCACTTCTGACTTTTTCTGTCTATGTAGTGCTGAGGAATTGAACCCAGGGCCTCATGCATGTAAAGCAAGCACTCTACCACTGAGCCACCTTCCCAGCCAAAATGTTTTATCTTTTTACACTGACAAAAATATACCACTATGAAGAAGTTCAGATTTCTCAAAATTTTGTGCTGACTATGGCAGTGCAAAGATCTATCTCCAATTCCCAGCCAATACCCCTTCAGATATAGCTAGGCGCCATTCCATACAATAAGAAGTGTGTGTGTGTGTGTGTGTGTGTGTGTGTGTGTGTGTGTGTGTGTGTGTGTGTGTGTGTCCATGTATACTCAGTCCACAGATCCAATCTCTAATCACTCAACTCTATTGGGAACTACCATTTTATGATAGACCTAAAAAGATGACAGGACAGGGAGGAGACCTCCCCCACTGTGGAAATAAGTTTGAAGTCATATAGACAGGGAATTCAGAGTCCTGAGCATCATGGCATGGTTGTGGGGAATGTGTAAGCACCCCTCTGCCCCATGGACTCCACACCTAGTTCAGGGTGCAGTAACAGTGTAGAGCCCAATGCAAGGCCTTCTCACCAGAGTCTACAGGAGTATTGCTGATAATGTCAGAAAGTACTCTGCTAAAATTGCTAAATCAATGGAAGTGATTGCTGATTTCTAAAAGTTTAGTGTATTGCTCTTAATCTCTGACTCCTGAGAGGTTGTTTGAGATGCAGCTATAGTTTGAAAGAGTATTGAATACACCGAAGAAGTTATTATTCCAGTATAAGAGGGGATTTTAAGAAGATGCTTTCACTGGATCCTCTGAATTAACTAATAGTTGCCTCCCCTTCTCTCCCCATTTCTATCTGTGCATTTTTTCTGTGTGTGTGTGTGTGTGTGTGTGTGTGTGTGTGTGTTGGTCATGGGGCTTGAACTCAGATCCTGGGCACTGTCTGAGTTTTGGTTTTTTTTTTTGGGGTCCGGTCGTGGGGCCTAGACGCTGTGCTTCAGCTCTTTAGCTCAAGGCTAGCGCTCTACCACTTGAGCCACAGCACCACTTCCGGCTTTTTTCTTTTTGCTTATGTGGTGCTGAGGAATCGAACCCAGGGCCTCATGCATGCAAGGCAAGCGCTCTACCACTGAGCCACCTTCCCAGCCCCTCTCTGAGCTTTTTTTTGCTCAAGGCTAGCATTCTACCACATTGAGTCACAGCACCACTTCCTGTTTTCTGGTGGTTCATTGGAGACAGGAGTCTCATAGATTTTCCTGCCTGGGTTGCCTTTGAACTGTGATCCTCAGATCTCAGCCTCCCAAGTAGCAGATTACAGGTCTCAGCTATCTGTGCCTCTTTTTTTCTTCTGTTGGTCGTGGGGCTTGAACTCTAGGCCTAGTCGCGGTCCCTCAGCTCTTCAGCTCAAGGCTAGCACTCTATCACTTGAGCCACAGCGCCACTTCCGTTTTCTCCTGGTTAATTGGAGATAAGAGTCTCATGGACTTTCCTGCTTGGACTGGCTTTGAACTATGATCCTCAGATCTCAGCCTCCTGAGTAGCTAGGATTACAGGCGTGAACCACCAGTGCCAATGCTATCTGAGCTGAGCTTTTCTTTACTTCAGTCCCTTTTAAATCATCTGTTTGCAGGAGGAAAGGAAAGATTCAGATAACCACCTTTTATGGAAGGCAAACTGCTCCTCAAACAAGCAATGTCTTCTTCTTATCTTAAAGCAAACAACCAAAAATGAAGGAGGTCACATTGTTCCAGTAATAAAGTAAAACCATCTCCAGAATTTCACCAAAGATAAAGACTGAGCTAATGGCCCACCACGCAGGCCATGTCTGGGACCTGGGACTGTTTAAACTCTGCAGACCTTTCTTACCTCTAGCCTGCAGATCTTCCTATTTGACCTGAAGCTAGTGTTTGTACGTCTGAAGATGGCTGAAGATGTACTGAAGTGCTGTCTTCCCATCGCTGCCATGTAATAAATCTCCTTTCACTGTCTTTCATCTTATTTCTTTTTTCTTTCTTTCTTTCTTTTTTTTTTTTTGGTTGGTTGTGGGGCCTGAATCCTGGGCCTGGGCACTGTCCCTCAGCTCTTCAGCTTAAGGCTAGCATTCTACCACTTGAGCCACAGCACCACTTCTGGCTTTTTCTGTTTATGTGGTGCTAAGGAATCGAACCCAGGACCTCATGCATGCGAGGCAAGCGCTCTACCACTGAGCACCTTCCCAGCCCTCAACTTATATCTTTATTTGGCATATGAGGGTGAGTGGCCAGACCTGACATGGGACTCTTGGACTTTGAGCCTGGAGTTTAACAACTATGTTTCATCATCTACAGCTTTTAGAACAGTGATTTCTGGTGATAAAAATAATTTGTATTGTGATGATAGCTGTATGAATGTAAAAGTACTAAAAAAATAATTGAAATGTACAACAAAACAAGTGAATTTTATGATATGTAAATTGCATCTTAGTAAGCCTGATTTTGTTTTAAAGATAATCAATCCAGCTTTGAACTCAGACCAATGTTCTTGAATCTCTGTTTCTCCAATTTCACTCTGGTGAGTGGCTATGCTGACCCTTAGACCTTAGAAACCACTGTGTAAATCACATCCCACCTTTCACCAGGCTTTGAGTTGCTAAGGGAACATCAACACATTAAGAAATGTTAGTGAACTGGACTCTGGTGACTCACACCTGTAATCCTAGCTACTCAGAAGGCTGAAATCTGAAGACTACAGATCCTTTCCAGGTAGAAAAGTCCATGAGACTGGCACCAGATGCAGGTGAAGGTTTTGAAGTTTCCCTTTAAAAGTAGGGACTCTGGGTAGGAAGGTGGCTCAGTGGTAGAGCGCTTGCCTTGCATGCCTGAGGCCCTGGGTTCGATTCCTCAACACCACATAAACAAAAAGAAAAAAGCCAGAAGTGGCACTATGGCTCAAGTGGTAGAGCACTAGCCTTGAGCTGAAGAGCTGAGGGACAGCGCCCAGGCCCAGAGTTCAGGCCCCAAGACCGGACCAAAAAAAAAAGTAGGGACTCTTCACTTAGAGTTCTTGACTTCGATCGCAGATTATGTATTTCTGGACAAGTCACAATGGTAAGAAAACTGGTCAGAGCTTTACTGATTAAGTAAGCAAGCAGACAGACAAGCAGAAAAGAGGAGGCACATTCTGTTCAGCTCAAGGCAAGCGCTCTACTGCTTGAGCCACAGCGCCACTTCTGGTTTTCTAGTGGTTTATTGGAGATAAGAGTCTCACGGTCTTTCCTGCCCGGGCTGGCTTTGAACCATGATCCTCAGATCTCAGCCCCCTGAGTAGCTAGGATTACAGGCATGAACCACTGGCGCCCGGCTTGTCCCCTTTTTTGTGGGGGGTGGTCCAGTCATGGAGCCTGAACTCTGGGCCTGGGCGCTGTCCCTCAACTCTTCACCTCAAGGCTAGCGCTCTACAGTGCCACTTCTAGCTTTTTTCTTTTTGCTTATGTGGTGCTGAGGAATCGAACCCAGGGCCTCAGGCATGCAAGGCAAGCGCTCTACCACTGAGCCACCTTCCCAGCCCTTCTCCCCTAATCTTAAAGGAAGTACAGCTGGGAAGTAGAATGAATGAATGATTGAAAGTAGAATGACTATCTCCTGTATTTAAGCTTAAGATTTTTGAATTCCTGGCAGCCGTTTACCACGTCTTATTTCC